>NC_051217.1:4487500-4590000 GCF_015220715.1 Pygocentrus nattereri | reverse complement strand
CTATCTGGGGGGCTCTGAGGACTGGTTTAAGAATCACTGCATTACACAACTGATTTGTGGTCTCATTAGGTAAATGTACATAGAAAGTATAGACCACTCACATTTATCAAGATGAATGGTGTGCATCTTGGTTTGGTTTAAATTGTACACAGTGAACAAATGACCAGTATTGCCAACTGTTATGAACATACAATCCTGTGATTATTTGCAAATTCAAAGAATATAACAGGGCTCTCTCTCTTCCTCTCAGTTATTCCAGCTAAGGAAACTGGAGTCTCCACAAATGCGATGTTAAGGATGAATCAAAGCCTTAAAAAATGAGGAAGGCAGAAATTATTCTGCAGTTTTCTTTACTGTAATCACACAACGCATATTATTTTCACACACTTCAAAGCAATAGGTCGACATAGGTCAATTTAAATACACATGGCTGCATTTTGAAGACACCATCATTGACATTCAAGATCTAATAACTGAACACTTACATTCCGGACTTGGCCTTACTCTTAGCATGCCTAGTCTGGGATGTCACTTATCTTTGGCTGGTTGAATTTAAGGTTAGACAGAAGAGGACTGAATAGACCTCTCAACACAGTACTAGTAAGGCCAGGCATTCATGTGGACCTCAGCTTGAAAGCAACATGCACATACATCGCACTCTAAAATCAAAGTCAGGGAGAATGTTCATTTTTTCGCATGGTAAATTACAAATTTACTCAAACACTTTAATTCTTCATTTTTAGAGAAAACAATTCCGACTGTCCTTGGCTTTAATGCCAAAATGCATCAGACTCGCAGACTTAATGATCATTCTGTTGCAGTTCTAATCTGAGGCCTCCACGTCTACCTTAAAAGCTGAGCTGATAACATGACAAACGACAAAGAACAAACTCTGGTAAATGTCAGGTTATAACTTCAGCACAGAGGCCCTACACTGTCAGGAGAAGCTGAAGAAAGGGTGAACTGACTGACAGCAGAATGTATCAAAACAATAATTTATTCAGCGCAAGCTACAGAGGGTTAGTGATATCTGCCATATTACAGAAGCAATAACAGACCCAGTTAATGTATTCACTCTCAGGCACTGCCTGGGGACAGTGTTTTCATGTCACCAGCCAAGAGCTGTTGGTGCCACTGTGATTCTGTGCATGAGCAGTTTGTCTACAGTGGAGAGAGACAGAGACAGGCGAGCCACGCGGTGCTTTGAAATGTGCATATTCCCTGGTCCAATATCTATCAATACAGCTCTCTGCAGCTTGATGAAGTGTTAAACCATGCAGCACTTGTGTGGACGCTGCATTCTCATGCTGTTTTGCAACAGTCACAACATATTTCTTTACCCCCCCCTGAGGCTCCACTCTTCTGGATGATTGAACAGCCGTTTGTCCAAGAGGGGACCAGATCATTTAACTGCCGTTCCCTCGGGGGCCACGTGGGACCTGTTCCCGCAATGTGTCCCCTCTAACGTGTGCACAGCCATTTCTTCAACAGTATATTTAAGTGGCACCATCACATACACTTCCCAATAGGGAAATTGATGATTAACAAATGTTACTTAAATCTAGTCCTAGAGGGTCATAACACTGCACAGCGTAGTAGAGGCTTCGTCCATCAATTCTGTTCAGGAATCAGGAGAAAGTGGCTTAATTCCAGAGCTGTGGTGGGAGTAATTTAGTATTTTGAGAATGTTAGATTCCTCATATTTGCCTTAGGCTAACATACCGAAACGCCTTTGATTCTTTGCACGTGTTTTCTGCAAAAGAAGTTCACGGCAAATGCTTTGTTTGTCTAAAATGAACACAAACGTTGGCAGAAATCAGGCAGTCTAACCGCTTTCATAGCATAGAAATGTTAAGTTTACACAATGTTTCTCTGTACCAGATGCTGTGTGGTATGGCCAAAGGAAAACATTTGTGCAGGAATATTTTGTACATGCTTCTAGTTTCCCACTGCTCTGATTAACAGGAGCGTTAGTGCCTTTAATGACAACATATGTTAAGACAAGTCTTCCTGCTCAAAATATAAAGAGTTTTGTACTTTGCTGATGCTGATGCTGAGTCAGTTGTGTTAGACAATGGGAAACACGGTCCAGTGCTGTGACCCTCCTCAAGTGAACTAGTGCTAGACAATGTCTAGTAAATGGATTATTCTACCCAACTGGTTCAAAGTCAGAATTAAAAACACATTTCAGACTTTTAACCTACTTGCACTTTCAAAATCCTTTTGTTTTGAGTGATTTTATAGCTCATCAAATGTTTCAGTAATGACTGTTTCGGTACTAAAACAGAAAAAATGTTTATGCAATTTCATAAAATGTGTTTCAGTAGTGACAAATCTGAATGTTACACACTGATTCTTAGAGTTTGGGACACTCTCAAAACAATGATATCTAACTGCTCAAGGGGTGTGTCTAAAATAGGGCTCCACCTATGGATTAAAGCTCTATGTTTCAATAGTGACATGAAAATGTGGGACAGCATTTTTAAATAACTTTTTTATTATAATAAATTAAAATCTTCTGACAACAAAAAGATTAAAAAGTACGTATTACTTTAACAAGTTACATTTAGGGGTTAGGGTTTAGAACAGCCACCTCTCAACACAAAGCACTCATTAATGTGATTTTGCATATGTTCAGCTTCTTTTCATCTGCAGCAATGCCTCTGATTTAAACAGAACATGGCATAATGCTTGTAGATGTCTAATAATAATTAATCTAATAATTTGGCAGAATGATTCATTTCACAGTCAATAAAAATAACATTATTTGCAGTAGAGTAAGAGTCTGCAGTTCTTTTAACTAATGTTAATGTTTGGTTAATCATTTCCAAAATTCTGCTTGTGGCAGCCCAGTATTATATTTGTATATATTACCCAATACCTGATGGCAAATCAATACTTAAAATAATGTGCGCTGTTGATGGATTTCTATGCACTGACTGGAGGCAATGAGGAAAAATTGTGAAATTTTTAAGCACAAAATAAAAAAAACACTTTTTATTTACAGACCATCTGTAACTGTACACTGTGTCCTACTCCACTGTGGAATATTTGGAAAGCATCCAAAAGAGTTAGCTTGTTCCGTCACTGTATGCTTGTCCCTGTCTGTCTGTCTCACCACTACCACCTCCCTCAGTTAATCTTCCCAGCCAGAGATGGGTGCAGACTTCAGCCTGCTATCTCTTCATATCCCTCCACACAGCGCCTGGCAGCCTATATACAGACTCCACATCCACACAAGCCTTTCATGCATTCACTGCATGGCTGGATTTCAACCATACCTTCCCATTCATCTGCTTCCCTTCCATCTATTGTCTCACACTGCCATGGCATGTAACTGCTTCCTCCTGCTCCTTCGCCTTCAGATTTCACAACCACGCAATATATAGCTGTTGAAAACACTACAAAAAAAAAAAAAAAAGTTTGGTGCACAATGAAGATCACACATATTGCATATCTGGTATCAAAAATGGCATTAGCAGATGTTAGAGCTGGCCAGAATGGCATTTTGCAAACTTTCAATACTCATTGTTTCCAGAGTACTCAAAAAATACCTTTAAAATCATGATTGTATTTATTTCATAGTGAATAATTTAATAAACATGTAATCATTTTAAGTTTGATACTAGTTTTTTTTTGTGTGTGTAACAAACAGTTTTGCACATACATCCATCCATCCATTTTCTAAGCCGCTTCTCCGTCAGGGTCGCAGGGGGATGCTGGACCCTATCCCAGCAGTCTTTGGGCGGAAGGCAGGATGCACCCTGGACAGGTCACCAGTCCATCGCAGGGCAGACAGACAGAGACAGACAGACAGTCACACCCAGGGGCAATGTAGCATGTCCAACTGGCCTGACTGCATGTCTTTGGACTGTGGGAGGAAACCGGAGAACCCAGAGGAGACCCACGCAGACACGGGGAGAACATGCAAACTCCACACAGAGAGGACCCTGGCCGCCCGGCCGGGGAATCGAACCCTGGCCCTCCTCGCTGTGAGGCGACAGCGCTACTCACCACTTTAATTATGGATGCCCAAAAATGCCGAGAGATGTAGAATCTCTGCCTACCTGGACCTTGTTTTCAAAGGCAGGTCAGCTGAATGAATAGCCAAGCTCATATCCCACTGCTAACTTTGTGGTCCAACTTTAATTCAATTGTGAATAAATGATCTTTCCAGGTGAAAATAAATCTCATCAGGATTGTGGACTCGGTGAATTACTTCTGCATTTCATTCCAAATTCATATAGATTTATGGCCATTCATATTTTCATTTCCTCATGTCTCTCTTCTGTCTCTCTGCTACCTGTTTCCGTCTTTCAGCTCCTCGGCGGCTAATCAAGTGACTGAGGATGCACTCAGCTTCTTCTCCTGAATGTCAAAACTATAGCCAAAACAAATGAATGTGTACTTGGCCGCTTCACACTGTTCGCAATTTTAAAACATTTCACTGACTTCTTGCTTTGGTCTTTCAAAGTAAAGCAATGATTTGCTAAATCATAAGGGAATTGTGGCTGTGTTCAGCCTTTAGCTGACGTCATCTGGGTATGCTATGTTTTATAGCCTATTATTAGGCCATCGTTAAGTACTGGCTGTTTTTTTTTTATATATATTTAGTTCTATGATACAAACTCTGACTCTGAACACTGCTACACATCCACCAATCCACTAGTGTTCTAGAAACGTGGTGGGGTTTAAAGGGTTAACAAAAGATAAAGCTTCTGAATACTAAATAAGGACATACCAGCATAAATGAATACCCAAATAATTGGGGCCAGATCCTCTAATTACACATCTGACATTAGCCATTTTTGTGTTACATGTTTTCATACAGTACGTATCATTAAACTTAAAAGTATCAGGCATCTTGCAATCCCTATGTTGACCCAGCCGCAGAACCATTAATGTAACACTCTGAAATGCCTTCAAATTTTAATCATCCATGTCATCAATAGTTAATGCAGACTCTCCCCACACTGCTCTGCAAAAGGAAGCCTCATGAGGATTCTGTGATGTACCTCTTATACCGATCGCTTAAATATACAGAGAAAGACAAAGGACATGTGGCGTTGTCAGAGCAGATGATTGCTGTGCCTGCCACTAAGGAATCTGTGTATTGTCTGTCACTTACCAGACTTCTTAGATGACAGCTCCGAGCTTGATTTCTCTCCAGAGGATATGGAAATAGCTTAGCAGACAGGCTAAGATCTAGCTAAGATGTCCTCATTTTGAGTAATTTGTTTGTGAGACACCATACAGTGGTTTTAAATGCCAGCCTTTCATGCTTGCGTGCTGATATCTCATTACTGGATGGGGTATGAGCACAAAGTTATTCCCCAAAACCGCATACAGAAAACGACCAGTTGGTAATCTGTGGGAACCAGTTAGAATGAAAGAACACAGAGAAACCAGACAGCTCTAGCAAAAAATACAGGGTGATTAAAAAAGATTAATCCATATTTTTACAACCGTGAGGTGTCTAGGAACCAATCACACGCCACTTGAAAGAGGGGCTCGTGGAGCTTTTGGGTTTTCCACTTCAATAAGAGTGAATCTGTGATAACTGTGCAACGTGATTTTCACCGGCAGTGAACCTCCAACGGCTCAGAGCGTTCGTCGTTGGTCCCACAACACTGGATGATCTCCGAAAACGCAGTGAAAGAGCCACAGTGACACCAAACATGTTCGATCGAGTACGGATGAGTTTGACTGTCGCGTTGATGTCCGCACAGCTGGAGGAGGTTCATACTGAGCACTTGTAGAATTACGTAATAAACTTTATGCTCACTTAAACAATACAATTTACTGCATTGTTCTGTAATGATTTACAAGTGAAATAAATCATTTTGAAATCAAATAAATCTTTCAATCACACTGTATAACATCATTTTCATACGCAATGTTATTTTAGTCAATGTGTTTCAAAATACTGTAATAACAAGAGGTAATATCAAATGAATCAGAGAAATGAATGATATAAGATGATGGATTCCAATCAGCGTCTTGTTACTATACAGTTTATGCAGTTACTGAGCACGATGGTTTACAGGCTTCCTATACTGAGTCTTTTTTATGTCCTACAGTTGTTCATTTCTGGAAGTACTGATGATTCTCATGATATATCCTCAGCATATCTTAATGCAATTTATCACAGTAGCATATCTTCATATTGCCCGTCCCTTCACGAAATCTGATGATCCATTCTTAATCCAGGATCCACTCTAAAAAAAAAAGATACAAGCAAGCCTCATACATACCGCAGTGTACTATAGTTAGTAATGGTTCATGCAGAGAAGATCATTTTATTTGTTTGGGAACATGGCTGTGAATCTCAGCCAGAGTGTGAAAACAGAGCAGAAGAACTTTAGAGATGCTGGGAGCGATAATGAGTTATATTTTAAGAACATGACTTGGCCATGAATATTTAACAAGCACCACTCCACCACCAAAAATAAGGCTGTTATTCATTTAATAGCCAGTGAAGAAGGGGGATTTCACCTTCACCAGACTGCCACATCTCATACAGTATACATAACGTACGGTCTGTACACTGTACACACACACACGAGGCTACACCACACATGATCACAAGCTTTCAATCAAATTAGCAATGTAGATGAATATGTGGCTTACTGAGGAAACACATTTGCTCTGTTTTGATCTCAAATACTCATATATATCATATATTCACACCCAAATACAAATATTCTTTTATCAGTCGAGCATGAGGAAACGGAAATTACACTGGAATGAGATGCACACACATTACACTGAGGTTATTTTGTTTGGTAGATTTGTCATCTTCACTGTACAGCGTATCATATCGCAAACGTATCACGCAGAGATGAATAGCAATAATGTACATTCATTATATTTTACACAATGACTGTCTTGGCATCTTCCATGCTGGGCTC
The DNA here is from genome assembly GCF_015220715.1 of Pygocentrus nattereri. Taxonomy (NCBI): domain Eukaryota; kingdom Metazoa; phylum Chordata; class Actinopteri; order Characiformes; family Serrasalmidae; genus Pygocentrus; species Pygocentrus nattereri. The sequence continues at coordinate 4,583,089 of NC_051217.1, read as the reverse complement.
GAATCAATTAGCAGGGAATTATAAACATTTTTAAATTCTCAGTACAAGATACGGCAGAACTGTGAAGGGAAGACTCAATAAATCAAGTAGAAACATGATCTCTGCTACAATTATTCACAAATTAGTTCTTAACTCTAAAAAAAAATAGCATGTGTTAATTACTACTGAGTGTGACATGCAATACAGACCTGTGATTAGGCCTGTCACGATTATTACATAATCATCTGATCATTATTCGAGCTGACCGTAATTATTTTTTCTGCAACTGTTAGTAATAAATGCAATGAGAACTGGTGCGTTTTCATCCACTGGGTTGAGCCACATGCATGTAAATGAAAGAAAGCAGAATAAGAGTTCACTGACTCACGTCACTGGTCTTTTGACATTTGGAGCACAGCAGTGACTAATGCTTGCTTCTTTTAGCGTGAGCTGTATCTGTCATTTGCTGGGTAAGTAGACACCCATGTTTCCCACATGTTTGATAAATACCTGTGGTGTGGTATGCAAACATAGCATCACTGTACCAAGAACAAAACCCTTTTGAATGCAAGTTAATGGAACAAGATCTTATTCTAGGCCATTTTGGATCATTTCTATTGGTCCATTCAATATGAAATTTTGACACACAGAAAAGTGCAACTGACATGCAACCCACATAAGCCTAAGGTTACCATGCCCAATGCCAAACGTGCCAATGTTGAGGAGCACAAAGCCCCCAGCAGTTGGCTGTGGAGCAGTGGAACTGTGCTCTCTGGAGTGATGGAACACCAACCGATACCTTTGGTATGAACCGGAGTGGCATGTGTGATCCAAGACTAATCATCCAATATCAGGACCTGCTCTTGTGGTAGAATGCAATCAAATCCTCATGGCAATGTTCCAACATCTAGCATAAAGCCTTCTCAGGGGAATAGAGGCTTTTACTGCAGCAAAAAAAGGAAAAAAAAAAAAACAAACTTTTTTTAATACTCTTGATTTTGGAGGAAACACTGGATGAGCTGGTGTCCACAAACTTTTGCTTAAGTACATAAGGAATACCCAGTTGGACTCAACTGGGTATTCAACCAAATAAACATAAGCACCAGATACTGTTACTCATGTTATGTGAAGTGTGCGCCTCTTTATCCATAATAATACAAATTATTTAGGAAACTGTTACAATGGGACACGTACAGTCTGCGTGTGGGAGCCCTGAGCTACGAAGGATCGAAAGCTAGGAAGCAAAAAAGCTAAACAGCTGATTTAGATGCTTAAAACTAACAGTTTAATAGTTCCATACCATGACTTCCATGAACAAAAAGCAAATTATTAACTGCAGTCATTTATACAGCAATAAATGGACAGCTGAAATTTCATGAACCTACTCATGACGAAGGAAACTCTACGACTCTGTTCATGACCCCGTAAAGCCAAGCCGCTCTCTGCCTCCTACTGCCGCTGCAATGTAGATTAAGATTCATTTGAGTTTGTTCATTTGCACTTCATCTATTATTAAAGATGTACATAAACATTTACTATTCATGAGTGGAATTGAAAGCGAGTAAGTTTAAATGAAGCTCTGAATACTGCAGTGAGTGCAATTACAATATGCTTTAGGCATGCAATTTACAAATCTGCTCCCTTTTTTTCTCCATTAATCTCCGTTATTTAATGGACTGAGCATCCAGACAGCCTCAGTAAACATCAAAAACCAAAGCCTAATTTAGAGAACACAATAAGTGGGATTCATATCCAAAACAAGCTGGTTTAATGCAACAAGGAAAACCAGGGAGAAAAGCACAATTCTGCAGGGAAATAAAACAGTTCTGCCAGTATTTGCTTTGTTATATGGCTGTTATGACTCAAATTAATTACATTTTCTACTGTTTAAAATAAATATTGTGCACTCTTTGTGTGGTAAATATACGGATCAAAGTGGGATTTTCAGTTCACACACCTGAATGCAGTTGCTATGGCTGCAGAGGACCCAGTGCTGTCATATTTTAGTAATGTGATGCTTTTCTCAGCCAGAAAAAAGCAAAAGTTCTCCACAACTACTCAGGACTGAAGTTTAACATTTCAAATCTTATACAAACTCCTGCAATGTCTAAATGCTATCAGGGCTTTAGCTTTAGCATCAAAATAAGTGGCAAACATATGGTCCTGAATTTGAAGAGGAAAGCTTTCAGTAATGCAACCCTATGAAACTGGCAGTTAATAAAGGACACATTGTGCCTTTTATCGAGAGCATTACCTTTTCCCCCGCCTCCCCTCCACTTCCTGTGGCGACGGCTGCCTCCCATGAAGCCGTAATGTATGAGATTTGTCAGTGTCAATTTTATAGCTAATCTCTCTGGTCCACCTCAGCCCTCCCATCTACCGCCCATTAATTCTGTACAGCCTTATACACCACATAGAGAGACAGAAAGAGAGAGAGACTAAGACCAATAGAGAGAGAGAGAGAGAGAGAGAGAGAGAGACTGAGACTAGTACATAGATAGAGACTAAACCAATAGAGAGAAAGAGAGACTGAGACCAATATAGAAACACACAGAGATTGAAACAACTAGAGAGATACACAGACAGAAAGAGACACCCCAACAGATACAGAGAGAGAGAGAGAGAGAGAGAGAGAGAGAGAGAGAGAGAGAGAGAGAGAGAGAGAGGAGAGAGACAAAGACCAATACAGAGAGAGAGAGAGAGATTGAGACCAACAGAGATGCAGAGATCCAGAGAGAGAGAGAGAGAAAGAGAGGGAGCGAGAGAGAGACAGACCAACAGAGAGGGAGAGCGAGCTAGGGAGACGGAGACCAATGAGAAGGCTAGAGACTAAAACCAACAGAGAGACAGAGAGACTGAGATCGAGAGAGAGAGAGAGAGAGAAAGACCCCAATAGAGAGAGAAAGAGAGGGAGTGAGAGAGAGACAGACACCAACAGAGAGGGAGAGCGAGCTAGGGAGACGGAGATGAGAAGGCTAGAGACTAAAACGAACAGAGAGACAGAGAGACTGAGACCGAGAGAGAGAGAGAGAGAGAGAGAGAGAGAGAGAGGAAAAGATTTTTTTTTCATTTTAAAAGCAGCGCATTTTGTTGCATTTGTTTCCTCTGAGTTGACAAAAGAAGCTTCATAATGTATTTATTGACTTCAATAATTCAAAACATTATGAGCATTAAGATTATGTCATTTCCATAGAGTGAATGTAGTTTCATCATCAGCGCCCACGAGAACAACAGTCGTAGTGTATGTCCACGACTGTATGTTACAACCACTTTCTGCATGCAGTGGGGTCTAAACGTCTAAAACCACTACTCAAAATGTTTCTATTTTAAATTATTTTATAATTTAATGCTAATGATTTCATTACAAATTCTGTTACCAACTGAAAAATTTGAGTAAAATCTAGATTTTTTTTAAATTTACACATGATTTTCAGAATTTTTAGTAATTCGTGAACAGAGATTTTGAGATAGCGCAGAATCTTAAAGAATTTTATGCCCTAAGCTTTTTGTTGTTTTAAATTTTAAAAAATTCTAAAACACTTTCTTTATTTATTTAAATGAATGAGCCCAGATTTTGAACGTGGTCAGTGATGTTTGGGCCTCACTGTCTAGCAGTCAAAGCTTCAAATCCCCCCGTAGCCTCCTGCTCTTATATCACTTTATTAAGTCTTCTTACGAGGGGAACTCTAACTTTCCTCTTTGCTATTGCTTTTATTATCCATCCTGTGTCCATCCTGCCAGCACTGTCCAGCATAGTCGGCCGAAGTCTTGTCTCCACCTTAAATGGAGCAGCAGTCACATTCTGGCGCTTCACGTGTCAGAACTGCTGAGAAGGGGAATGCTGCACACCGGAGCCTTAAAGGGGAGGGAACTGGGGCTGGGTATCTGTCAATAATTTTTTTATATCAACCAATTAAATAACTACTATTGGCCGTCAATCACATTTTGCACTGGCCAACCGCAGATTACAGCGAGCTGTCCATCATTTTCTGCATTAGCCAATCTAAGGGTCCGGCTGCAGACCTGCACGCTCAGCCTGACATGGACCACCAGCCCGTTAACGATGTCAGCGCCGCTCTGACACAAGAGGGTTTTTGTTGGTTTTGTGAGGGAAAAACAGCGAAGCACGTACTGCTGGACGACAAGAGTTACGCTGAATGTATATTAACGCTGTCAGACTAATTATAAGGTCATTTAATATGGAAACATTAAAAATAAAACCACGACGATAAAACAATGTCAGGCTCATTCGCAGAAAAAACAAACACACTACTGTTGAAACTCATGAAAGCCACGCTGAAGACGATTAGAACCGTCAGGAATAAAACCCAATGGTTTTGCTTCCTAACGGGAATTGGCTTGATGGTTGCAGTTAGAGACCATTAGGAAACGAACAACTGTATATGGAATCAGTCCCAGAACCCCTGATGAAATGGTCTGAATCCCTTACACTGCGATATCAACCCAGAACACCATTAGCTGAAAACCACCAGGAACCAACAGACACTTTTAATAGGTTCTATGACTTTTTTCAACAAGTAGGTACATTAAATGGAATCCTCTAGCTGATGTGTGATCTTTTATGTGTGATAGTCAGTCAGTGTTTGCATGAACTCCATCCTCCTTTACCGGCCAAAGAGACATAAGCATGTACATATAATCATGTACACATGCACACATAGACCAAAAGGAATGACAGATTTCACACAAAGTAGTGGAGTAAAAAATAAGACGTGACTTTGAAATGTGGTGGAGTAAAAAAATCGCCCAAAATAGACATACTTCAGTAAAGATACATGAAAAAGCGAATTAAGTACAAACTAATTAAGCAAAAACTAATTAACGAATTACATATTGTGTATATAAGAGAAACAATAGTTATAATAATATATTCATCTAAAATAAAAAATTAGGTGATATTTAAAGGAACTTCAAACTATCATCCCGCTTCCACATGCCTGAATAGTGCGTAACACCTTTTTGCACTTTCCTTCAAACCATTGGCTGATGCACAAAATCAGAGAGCGGTAATTCACACTTGTGATTGGCCAATACAAGTTTTGGTTGACAGTTCATCTGTTATATGATTGGCCGATGCAAGAAATGATTGGCTGTGTCTCCGCCCACTCGTTACAGCCACTGGTTCTCTGGGCTGCAGACACATATGCTTGGAACTGCTGGACTATTAAAGGTGGAACGGGAAAGTCAGCTAGTTAGCTACCAAGACATTAGCATGCTATTTTTAAGCTTGTTATGAAGAAAATGACCATAATACAGTGAAATGACATTAAACTAAAGAATTACTGTGGCTATTGTATTTTTTAATGGAGAAAATTCTCACATTTGTGGGTTTCTTTGGTCGAGTTTTTTTTCCCTCATGACACTCTGTTTGGAGTGTGCCTCTGAAAAACCTCCATCTGGTGGACCATGAAGCCCTAACACTTCACCCTACCCTTCTATCTCAGCAAAAATCGGGTCACCCTTGCCCAACTTGAATGCGCAAAACAGAGGGCTAAGGGCTAAATGGTGGGGGTAAGGGTTGAAATGGGATTGGGCCTTAATCTTAGTTTTCCATAGGCCATCAGTACAATATCAACATGTGCAGAAACAGAAGCCTTTCTCCTGATATTTTACCTAAGTACGCTGTCGACCAGGCGTAAATCCTGAAACCCCACCAACTCCAAACAGATCAATACACAAAAACGCAATTTTTTTTCCCACCAAAAACGGCCACAAAACAAGGATCAATATCTAGCCAGTATAATATTCCGCTGCTGAGGACTGTGTGTGCTGAGAATTAAACCAGCCAGTTGTTACAGTACCTAGTCAGGCATACTGTACTCAGTACAATCAGATAAAATCTATGTCTATTGACCTGTAAGCTTGCCAGTGAACGCAAAGCATTACAAATACATGATTTAACAATTTCCATCTTGTTTATCTCTCTTACATAAACACATGCACACAGGCTGTGAACCCACACACCAACACACAAACACATGGACATATGGAGATATATACGCACACAAACACTGCAGTGTCTCTGATAACAAAGCAGACCGAACACGGCTGAGGTTTTCCATCAGTGATTTGGGAGCTTCACTGGATTTAACAACAACGTATACCAGACAAATCCAGCACTGAACATGTGACTCCGACACATTAACAGCTACAATACATCTGAACAGATGTCAAAATAGATATTATTCAGACTACATATTGAATGTCCTGCAGTGTTTTCCTGAATGGAAATTCATGGAAAATTAGTGCTGGGCAATATATCACCTGTTAATGTTTATCAACTTCAGTCTGATTCAGTCTGAGTTAAAGTCATGCAACTAAAAAATGATTCTTGCTGCATCTTGATTTTTGGTTTTTATAGCCTACAAATTCATTTTGAATTCATAATGTAAATCTAAATAATATAACATATAATATCTCAACATTCTTTTGAAAACTCTCACTCTTATTTTCAAAGTTGTGACTTTTGTACATGCCCAAAAGCCACGTCTGCATGCTTTTCATATTAAAAACCACCATGGTTTCCATCATTTTAGTGGAAGCGCTCTGGAATTCAGCAATAGATTCCAGGAGGAAACCTGCGTATTAACCTGTCTGCAGGTAACATCTGCTGAACTGGTGGTTAAAAAACCAATCAAAATGTGTTTTTACAGTGTGTTGTGTGCATCTTGACAAACCACAGTTTCAGATGACGGCTCCTGTGGGTTTTCTCTGAACCATTATATTATATTATATTATATTATATTATATTATATTATATTATATTATATTATATTATATTATTAAATGTAGACCAATCTTTAGCCATATTATCCCATTATCTATGCAGTGTGTTTTTAACATATTGCAAAACGTATCGCAATATCTGAGAAAATGATAAAAGAGCCATATATTTTCTGCACATTAATACAGCAATTTCTGTCCAACACGCATAGGTTAGTTGTATTAGACAGATGGCATGGTGTGTAGCATTCCTAGCTTTGTTACATTACTAAGCATTAAGAAATCACAGAGCTGCACTCTATAGTGGTTTCTTGTGAACTTTGTGAACCTGACTGGCAATTAGATATTCTGAACCCACCAATGAACACATAACACCAGAGGGTGAAGCTTATATGCTTTTTAGTAGCCACTGAACTGTACCTAATCCACTAGTAAACAACCAGTCAGTGGGGACCAGTAACATTTACATGTTTGGCATTCAGTAGCCACACACGCTCTTTTCATACAGCAGTTAAATTAACATTCCCCTCTGAAAGGTCAGTGCTCCTCTCGCTCTCTGCACTGTTTCCACTTTTCCACCAAGTCAAATATCAACCAGTCTTCATGAGCCATCTGAGGATTCCCCACACTGTGAACAGACAACACATGGCTATAGGTGCTTTCAGTGTGGAACATGCACATTAGGTTGGTGCTTTTTAGTACATAATGGAGAAGAAGGGGCAGCAACCTACAGCATGTACTTAAAAACATGAGACTTGATGGATGGTCAGTGACGTGAGAAATTGCAGAGCAGACTTTAAAGGAAGTGCTGTGTATACAGTTAAAGTGGAAGCTTGATTATGATGGATTTGCACATCTATGAATTGCAATGAGGTATAAGTTACCCTGATAAATATTTGCATTACTGTAGAAGGTCAAATAACCTACTGTTAGAGATACAGCAGGGTAAGCATAATCCACTGAGCAGGCAACATCAAAACACAGACAATCCTCTTCACTGCTCAGGCATATTGAAAAAAAAAAGTTTTATTTCATTTCATTGCTTCAATTAATTAACCTTAATTCTGTGTATCCCAAAATGAAATGCATCAGCAGCTGAATATTACTAATAAAACCAACTTGTTTTTGTCCAAAGGATGACAAGCTGCTGGTAGGCTTAACAATTTCAGTTCTGTAACAAGATGTTTAAATAATTGGGCTGTATTTGCAGAATATGATTTAGCTGCTCTAATGAGGAACCGAGTCCTCTGGAACGTAAAGATAGCTGCAGTCAAGACAATGCAGTTAACACTAAGACTTTTGTTTTACTCCTGAACCCACATAGTAAAGGACTCGTATCAGCTGAAACTCCAATTACACTGTTTGATGTAGGATGTAGCACGTAAACACGATTAACATTTCTCCATACATACATACAGAACCCAATATACATATGTGTGTGTGTGTGTGTGTGTGTGTGTGTGTGTGTGTGTGTGTGTGTGTGTGTGTGTGTGTGTGTGTATACAGCCTGTTTAATTCTACCAGACGAAGAGGTTGGAGAGGTTGGAGGTCATGTAAAAATAACCTGTGTGGTACATAAGAACACCTAAATGTCATAAGTGGACATCAAGGACAAACAAAATGCAAGAAAAATGTAGGATATGGCCCCTTTAACATCAATACTTTGCATTATAAGAACTGAAAAGGTTATTTTGAGTCATAATTCAGCAAGTGATTTCATGAGAATTTGCCAATCTGATGCGTATGTGTCCAAATGGATCGCTGCATTTCAGTGATGCAAAGGTGAATGAGAGGCTCTTTGCTGTCTGAGCCATATCACCCGAGACCGGAGACTAGACCAGGCATGACACACTCCAGGGAATAGCACACATTCAGCCTGGACCTTCTGCCTGCTGTCCAATTAAGAGAAAAGATCTGCTGTGCTATTCCGCCTCTTCTCTACAACCCCTATTTCTATTTTCCACTGCAGTGATATAGAAGTGAAACGTACCACATTCTGAAAAGCAATCGAATTTTCACATCTGTCGTTCTCCCTTTTTCATTTGTTAATTCGTTTGTGCTGTGTTAACTGCGACTCAAGGGAGAATGCTGCTCTCAGTGAGTGGAATAGAGATGTGTGACACGCTCAGGTGATTCTGCAGCGAGCGGAGAAAAGCTGACCTGGCCTGACCCACTTCGCTCTGATTTATGGTTCTGGCTTGCCCTGCAGACAATGCTTTGCTCTGAGGGTCATCAATCTCCAACCCCCCAATAACAGCTATTAGCTGTATTCTGTTCCACCCCCAGACCACCACGGTTAGAGCAGCCGGATACAGTGCCCGGACCACCCTGCATCCAATGACACATACTCTACGTTAAAACGGCTACCCAGCCAATGCAGCACAAACAGCAGCCATCCTGATACAAATCATTTATCACGGAGCCAACTGTGTCTAATATGTATACACAATCTACTTGATTATAGTAAGATTATATTTGGTGAATGGAGGAACAGCAAAGTAAGAGTTTCATTGTATAGTGTAACTGCCTGATCTGCTGTGCACATGACAATAAAACTCTTGAATCTTGATGGTGTCCTAACAGTTCACTATATTCTGTGAATTATACTGTACTGTCTTATTTTTCAGTTTTTTTAAGGTTTTTAACTCTTTGTGTTTCAATGAACTTCATTGCCTTTTCCCTTGATATTGTCAGACTTTTGTTTCCTCTATACAGGCACATGCAATACAAGGTAGAAATGACCTATTGCCCGAAGTTCCTGGCCACTAAACTTTACAGATTTGCCATCAAAAATGCAGAACTTGGTCACCTGCTTTGGAGATTTTTATTTGGATTCGTTTTCTCTTTTGGCAAGTTTGTTTGGTTGGACGTGGAACTAACTGCACCAATTTGGATGAATTTTTTAACTGTAACCACTGAGATATCTAATGTGATGGTGAGCGGCAGCGCTGTGGTCCCCCGCCAAGCTGGTCCACATGGCACCATACATACTGGCACAATACACTGGCTGACGTTTGCTAATACCACTCTATGTCTTAAATAAACGTTTGAAAATAAACTGATGTTACACTAAGAGGCTACCATTTCAGTACATAACGACAACAACCTCGATTGGATGCCATCAGGGTGGGCCAGCTCAGGACAGGGGACCACCACCATCACCACAACAGCAATGTTCTAATTATTGTTTTTAATAAACATTTCTTTTTTCAATGCAACACTTGATTGTTTTTAGTACTCAAGTGGGCTTGTTGATGGTAAATGTGTTTCTCCTATTCTGGCCAGAAATTCGGCATCAAGATTCACTGGCTTGGAATGGCCAGTGCACATTTTATATCTACTGGCTCTACATATAAAATGTATCATTATTAGACACGGACCCTAAACAAGACAGAGAGAGGCTGAGAAATAAGGTAGAGAGAGTAAAAAAAACAGTTGAAAAAGTTACAGAAAAAAATATGGATTTTCTTTGAAGAAAAAAAAAAAGCAGAGTCCTACCTATAATATTACACACAGCACAGATTTCTACATAGCAGTGTGCAAACATGCAAGAGGTCACATGAAAGAAAATCAGAGACAGAGAGAGAGAGAGAGAGAGAGAGAGAGAGAGAGAGAGAGAGAGAGAGAGAGCACAGACACTCTTACCAGTCTGTGCGCTGTGTCCTCCTCTGCGTGTGCGTGCTTATGCTTGAAGCTCCTCACCTGCCTAAATGATCACCATGACTCACACAGGAGAGATAATTGCCTCTCAAAAAGTGCAGTAAACATTCATCATAATGGCCATCAGCTCCTAAAGCAACACAGCCCTCCTTCTTTCTCTTTCTCCCTTTCTCTTAGCTTCTCTCTCTCTCAGCGTCTCTCCAAAGTGCCTTCAACTCCTCCCGCAAACCTTGCTCCTTATTGGTTTTCATTTTTCTTTCCCTGCCACTTTGCAGCTTTTCTTAAAGGCACAGTCCTCTGATATTGTGAAATGAAGCCTGACATCCTGACATGAGGTCCAGACACAACTAATTACAATGACCGGTCGCAAGACAGGTATCAAAAATTCATGAGATCAATTCCAGAGGTGCCAAATGAAAATGTGTGTACCAGAGGGGTGGAGGTGGTGAGAAGTCAATTAGGCAGACTGGCTGAGTGACATCAACCCACACAATGCTTATTTCTGGTCTGCTCCAACATTTAGGCCAGCAGCCAAATTGACATGTCAAGCTCCTAAAAGCATGAAATAACAGAGAGAGAGGGAAAGAGAGAGAGAGAGAGAGAGAGAGAGAGAGAGAGAGAGAGAGAGAGAGAGAGAGGGAGCGAGACAGAGAAAAAGAAAGAGAGCATGACTGCGCTTGAGATATAAATACACTGAAAAAACACAGAAACACTATTCAACTCAAAAACTGAGACAATGAGACAATGAATGAGCTGAAAAATGAACTTCATTAGACAACACTCAATTACTTTCATTCCTCTCTGTCTGAATGATGGTGGCAGAGAAGAAAGCACGTGAATCCTTGTCCTTGTTAGGTTATCTTAACATGGGCACAAACGCCATTACAGGTAGAGCTCACTCTGCTGCTCATCTGTCATGTCAACAGCGAAGATGATCATGCGTTTTATTTCCTCGGTATCTGAGTCTGCTGCAGAGCCGCAATCTAAACAGCTGGCACAGGAGGGGATGCTGCTTAATAAGTAAGCATTTCCGACCCCCCCACACCAAACCCCGCCACACACACACACACAGCCCTTCCCAACAAACACACAGTTTTGCCTTTGTTCTTCCTTTCACTCTGATTGATGCATATTTCATGGAGAACTTTTCGCGTGCCTCCTTTTGAGCAAGAGGAACTGCTCAGAGCTGACAGGCTGCCTATTAGCTACTAGACATCGCAGTCTCCGTAGTCCTTTTCCCACTCAGCTGGAGCGCATCTCCACACTCCCTGCACATCAACTTGTTTTTATTACATTAATGAAACAGCATTAATACTAAAACGAAAGCTAAGATCTTCATTCTTTATTCTTTTAACCTAAATAACACCTTCAATAATTCATCTTTGTCGACTAGTAGCAATCTGGAAGCTTCTGGAGGTTAGCTTCGGTTGGTCTCATAAGAGGGTCACCATCCCAGCCAAGCGCGTGCTGATTTTCTCCTGCTCTCCGATTCCTAAAGGCATAGATGTGAGAATGCAGGAGAGTTTGAATGGAGAGAGCTCATCTGAGCATGCTCCCTGTATTTCTTTCATGTAACTGCCAACACCCAAGGCCCCTGAAGGCTGGAGAGTGTAATGCATGGAATTAATGTGCAGCGTAATGGGCTAGCTTTTGTAGTCCGAATGCATGAGATCCCTCTTAAAGCAAACAAAAGCACCAAGCAGACTGCATTATTTAGTCATCTACAAATGCCCTTAATGTCCATTCTGATTGTGTGTGACTGTTTAAGCATGCACATGTGCTACAGTACATTCATAAACTCAAATCATATTTAAATGACCTCCATCTGTAACAGCAACAGGAAGAACATTGGTTGCAAATTTATGGGGGATGTTATCTGTGAAAAAAGCAATTGTTTCTGCCAATTTAACTGTCATCTTGGAACTTGTTTGCAAAAGATGATGTACTGGCACTGCTTCCGGATGGATTTGGGTGAAAGATGATTCACTGGATTGCATTATTATGTGCTTCTGTGGCATCCTGCTGCAAAGTTGAGAGTGCAGTGTTTTCTATGTTTCGAGATGGTCAGTGTGGCAGTGGTCACAAAGTACCACTGCCACAAAAAAGCCTGCAGGGATGTAAAAATGCCTTGCAATACAGGCCCAGCTTTTAGGGTAGATAGCAAATGGACAGTGACAGGCTACTACTACTCAAGCCTAGGTACTTTGAAGGTTTTCAAAAGGCAGCTTAAAAAGTGGATATGAATTACACAGCAGCACATTAGGGGGAACTATAACTGTGGAGTCTGTGTAACAAATGCCTTCCTTCTATATGCAGAACAACATGAATGAAGGACAGATAAATATACATCTGTCGCATTTATCCAATCATATCCGAACATTATTACGTCTGTCTATATAACGACAGGACTGATGATTTTCATTTTTGGGGGATAGAAATCAGGTATAAGCCTGCACATGTAGTGTTTAATAGGCTATTAAATGCTGACATTGTTATACCGGTCAAGCATATTTTAATATGTTGGGAGTCCAGCGAGGATAAAGCCTGCACAACTGCTAACAAACACCACAACAATCAATTAAGCACAAACATCAAGAAAATTATGATGACGAAGGGGTAGATTTTAACATTAACCAGATAAACATTCGGACCAAAATGTTGCCATCAATTACATAAACTTGTACTGTTCCTACTAGCGAGTTCGCACAATATTTCATAATATTTGAAAACATTTTCATGACATGTTCACACAATATGGGTCACAATATTCAGTTTTCTGGAATTTTATACGTTGCAAAAGGCAAAACAGTGGCAAAAACTATCAATACTATGATTGTTATTTAGATTTCTTTATATTCTATGTTGCATTAAATTCAATAAAAAAGGACTAATAATATAACGCATGTTCTTTTTGTACTCATGATATCCGGCTTATGCTCTGAATTGTTCTGTAGAGTATTGTGATACTAAAAATGATTAATATTGACCACCTCTAAGCCACCATTTAAAATCATATATACCGAAGCCAATGCATTAGACAGGCAGATAGACAGATAGAAAGATAAATGGGTCAGTGGGTGGAGGGATGGTTGGATAGATAAATAGACACATAGATAGCTGTACAGATGGATAGACAAGAAAATTGTGTCTTTGCACTAGCAATCAAGATTATGACACAATAAACAAACAGAGACATGAAATAGCACAAATAAGTATAAGTTGAGTTAAATTAAAATAAAACATAAATACAAATAAGTAACAAATAATTAGAGCACAAATGAAAAAGGATACTGAATTCATATAACAATATGAGACTAATAAAATCTGATTTTAAGTGCTTTAATTACCACTGTTTTATTAACCATGACTCAGTTCTGTGACTGTTACAAGGCCAGCTGAATCAGAAAAGTCTAAGCAAAGCCCCTGAAGCTTAATATTCAGCTCAACTAGTGAAATGTAAAATGTAACCACACTAATCACCGAGATGGCGATTTGTTCTTAGGGTGTCATTAAAGGTCCAAGGTTACTGAGTATAAAACACCACACGGAGGAGCTGCCTCACAGAAAAGATCAGCGCGAAGCATGAAATATCAACCTAACCCAAGGTCCACACTATACTAAAACATAAGTGCACTTACTCTATTAAAACAAACATCATTAGCACATAAGCTTAATTAATTGCTCCCCTTGGAGTCATTCGCTTCTGGAAACATGATCAATATGAACATTAGTCTGATTATGCCCTATTTTTTAAAGGGCTTAGTATAAACGTATCACATCTCAATGAATGGCACTTACAGACCTCCTCCAACCTCGAGAGCACGAGAGCTGTTCTGGTGTAGCTAATCATGCATAATACTGCCATACCACTTCATTTCAAATAGAACTTGGCTTAGCCCAGTGAGACACAGTCGCGATTACTTAGATCAAGTATGAACTTTAGTCTTATAGATGAGATGGTGATACAGCGCGTAGAAACATATCTGGCTCTAATATTAGTCATTCATTTCTCCCTTTAAAAAGGCTGTTTATGCAATTGTATAATGTCGCTGTTTCTGAAAAATATTATTTGCTTAGGCTGGCAGATGGTCCATATCACTCCTACCTTCCTCTCCCTCATGACTGCACAGTGAATCCTGCTCTTCCTCTCGCCATCTCAGCTCACATTCATCAAAACCACCCTGCCAAAAATCGCGCCTCTTTAAACTGCTTCCTCATGCAGAGAAAATTCAATTCACCTACGTTAAGAGCCCTCTGGAAGAGGTAATTTCGCCTTTCACAGAGAGGAAGACAGACACAATTAGTGCTTTCACAAGCATCACACCAGCAGTGCTACAGCAGAACTCCCACGCAACCAGGCAACACCTTGCCCTTGTTAAATCACACCCTTGAATAGAGTGAAGGAAAAATGCTTAAGCAGAGTGCAAGTTTAGACTTCACAAAGTAATAATAACCTGCATCTGTGATATGTATAGGTTAATAGCAACCTAACAGCTTCTCAGGCTGAGCCTTCTTAGCAAAGAAGCGGGAAATCAGCAGCAGAGGCTTTGCCAGCGTTGAAGGCTCTGCTGATATGGGAGAGAAAAGGGGCTTCTGTTGGCTCACCTTGGCCACCTGCTCCACTTATTGATAGGCGCCTTAATCCTCCAGGGCAATCAGCCTGACATCTCCATGTCAAAGCACTTCTGTACTAGATTAAAATAGGACAGCTAATTAGCATTTTCCTCGGCACAAATGGGTTTGTGTGTTGAGATGCGAGCGTTCTGTGTGTGTAATTGTCTGTCGAATAATGCAGCCCTGCACTTTCCACGTCAGACGCCGCTCACTCACGCAGGAAAAGACACTCGTACCGGAGATAAGTAGGAGGCTCAAGCAAAGCCATTCAAGAAACAGCAGAGCTGAGAGCCTGTACATTTTCTACTTATTGTAATAGAAAAGCAGATTTATTAAACCTGCCTTACGTGTCTAACTGGAAAAGTGAATAACTCAGTCACGAATGCGACAGCCCTGAAAAGGCACATAGCGGAGTTAATGCTCTCCTTCTAGACGTGAGCGATTTGACGATATGTCAAGATTCTCGTGGATAAAACACGTCACAACTCCATACTTTTCTAAGCATTTCACTGGTATTTTAAGTACTTCTAGAACACTAAACATCTTCATGTCTCATAAAAGATAGATTTAAATCAATTACAGAAAGCCTGGAAAAAAGGTGATAATACCTGCATAAACTGTGCAGTAACAGGTGGATTTCTTTTTTCTGCAGTTCCATCATTTTAAAGTCAACCTGAAATCAGAATTGACCTTTTCTGCCTTGTTAGTTCATGTCCAGTGTTTTTCCATTGTTTGTATATATCTGGCAATGCTGATATCAGTACATAAACTAATAGACAGAAATTAGATTAACATTACAGAGAAATCTAACTTTTATTCATAGAGGGTTGCGAATGCAATAAAATAAATGAAAAGCAAATCAAACAGTGATTTTTTTTAAAAAGTAAATGCCTGACAATACTGCTTCGATTCTATTGTTATGCATCTCTATCAATTATAGAATTTTTAAGACATTAAAATTAAATGTAATGTTTCACTGCCATTTTTTTTCACTTTGTCAACGCTCAAAAAGTGTGCATTGTAAAAATATTGTCAAATATGATGTCCACCTTATCGGCATCAACTTTGGGTCCTTCTCATCATATTTTCATGATTTAGGTTCACTTTCACAATTCCACTCCTGTAACACAAAATATTCCAATAGCTCATCGGAATTTATCTCACATTTGCTAATTCAACATCCAAATTCCAGCTGTCTGGAACAGGGCAAGGACAAAAGCAAGGGTACAGCACATCCCCATTCTCTTACAATGAAAGCCGCCCTCAGTGGATTTGATAGTCTTCAGTGCACCCTGGACAGAACAGAGCTGAGTGAAGCCTTATAATAAACCTGGAATATGGGCATGAATTCATCCCTCCACCAGCTCCTTTCCTCTCCCAGTGCATGTAATATCTCCTTTCACAAAAGGGTTTCCCTGCATCTCAAATACCGCTCTCATTAGACGCATTCTCCCTGAGCCACAGCTCCAAGCTGAAGAATCAGATAGTTGATGCATTATACATGTAGGCCAGTTCCAAATCCGGACGGCTGAGAGCACCACTGATGCCTGCCATAGTAATGTCCTGACCACTGCTCACATTTTCTTAAGACAGTAATAAAAGATTAAGCTGAAGTCATGTCTTACAAAGTCATGCATCCTTATTTTCACTGGGTTTGGGAGAACTGACATTTACAAACTCGCAATATCTAAATGTGCAAAAAAGATCCTCCTGACCTGATGTGATGAAACGACGTGAGACTAGGACGACACAAACAACATGGCTCGGGAAACGCTGCTCAAATTGTCCTTCCTTAAAATGTACTGTTTTGGATGTCAATAAACAACAACACCATTTCAAACAGTGTCAAATGATATGCCTTTCGTCGAGTTTGCTGTAATCAGTTAATCAGTGAGAGTGCTTTGGTGATAAATCAGCTCCATTTCACTAATAATGCACATCATCCTGGCCTCAGGTTTCATGTTATTAGGCCATGGGCACAGGACAAGTGGACAAATGAAAAGGAAATGAAAGTTCAGCATCTGCTTACCTGACTATGAAGTCAGAGGTCTTAATGCACTAATATAGATCTGAACTAACAATCGTGAGTCTTATGTCAGCCTACTGACCGACAATTACTTCATACAGTAAACCTGAACGCCACGGAAAAATGGTTTTCTTATGGCGTCTCCTGATGTCGGTATCAGAACAGCATCCTTTCTTAAAGATCTGTAAGTTGGGAAATGTGCGTACACAACTTTTCTGTACATGCTTCAGTGAACGAATACAGCCAGTCGGGCTACAGTAATATTTTGGCATTAAATTATGTGAGAAAGGTCAACAGTTTGAAAGCACACACAGTAACGTTTTCTGCATCCCTGTGAAATTAATTTTCAGACATTCTACATTTGGACTAGTGAGCCCACAAGGGATGGGGAAAAATGGCAAAAATGAATAGAGCAGTTTCACTCAACGACTCACATACTGTGCTCCCCCTGATGCAGGAACAGGCCTAACGCTGTCTCTTTGTAATGAAATATGTAGCTTTCAGCGTTCTTTAAATACCGACAATATCCATGATAGGCTCATAAAAGGACTGTGTGAACACACTGTATCACGATAATGACAAACATCATCTTGCCCACCCTACTGAGTACCCTTAATATCCACCCATCCGTTTTCTAAGCTGCTTCTCTGTCAGGGGGTGCTGGAGCCTATCCCAGCGGTCATCGGGCGGAAGGCAGGATACACCCTGGACAGGTCGCCAGTCCATCGCAGGGCAGTACCCCTAATTATGAACTAGAATAAACTAGAAGAATGAACCTTCCAATAGGATCAGTAAAAAAACAGCACTATGATTGACTTAATGCTGCTGTAAGTGACCACAAGGGGAAGCAGTGCTGTTTCACAGGGAGACACCGTGGTCACAGAGTTAATACTGTGTGTAAATGCTTCTGAAAACTTTCAGTAATTTGAGTCTGAACTATGGTTTTCATTTGAAGCTCAACCACAACAGAGGGACAGCTCATACAGCACAGTTCTCTGACCTGGAAAACAGCATGCTGTGCTGAGGTCAATATGCCGTGAGCTCTATTAGATTCTGTAAAACTTCTTCAGGCTGATCAGAAGTTCACAGCATTTCTCCACAGCAGTACAGCCACAAAAAAAGCATGTTTACAGGCACAGCTCGGATAAACCTTTGGAATCTGTGGTTTAGAAAAACGGACACTTCAGACTAAAAGCTTCAAAGACGCGGCACGGAAAGGACAGCTCCGAATCTGATGCAAACCAGGCTAATTACTAACTGAACCATAATAAGCTTTCATTTAGCCTCAGGCGAAAGATGAGGCATGTATCTCTGCCAGTTTTTGCAGTTGTTTGTGTGGAGTTGAGTCACTACCATTTTGCCTGAGAATAGCCTGAGAATAGCCCACTCCGGGCTGAACAACGGGCAAACAAATGAGAGAACAGACGAGAATAAATCTGAAGGGAAGACGCGTTAAACAACTTCCAGCGTTGTCTTCGTGTGGCTGGAAGATGCGTGGAGAGAGAGAGAGAGAGAGAGAGAGGGGTAGAGAGAGATAGGGTTAAAGCGGAGGGCTGCTTCTAATGGCTTAAAGGTAGATATCGCAGGTGCGAGCCCTCTGACGACAAACATCGAACAGGATTCAGCCTGTCTGTTATTTAATATGGATAAAATGAGCGGTGTGCTGAGAATAAAGTGTGTCTTCTTACCGTCAGGAGCACTCGGCGAGCTCTCAGGGGGAATCCAGACTGGCATCTTCAACTCCGCTGCTGGCACATTCTGAGGGCTGTGAGGGGCAGATGGACTGGCTGTGTGGCAGCGAATGACTGTTTCAGCAGCAAACACACACACACACACGCGCGCGCGGTCAGTAAGAGCAATCTCGCGGCGAAATGTTAGTCAGGTTAACAGCGACGCTCTGTTCTTCGGCGAAAACAACCCCGAGAGACTCGAATCCCAACACTGCAGCCTCTATGAAGATTTCGGGTTAGATAACATGTTACTATGATCGAGTGGTCGGCGGATCTCGGCTTCCGTGCCTTCCTCCTCTCAGACTCCCGCTGACTGCTGACTGAGGGAGAATACCGAGGAGCCTCCGCATGAGGCAAAGCTCAGGCAAGGTAAAGCAGTCATAACATTGCGAGGCTGCTTATGAGGAAGGCTACGTCGACTACACAAGAACAAAGCCCTGTCTACACACCTACAACCTGCCTCTAACATACAAGCTCACGAAGTAGCAGTGCTGGTTGAAATTAGCCTGTTTTCATTATGTCTTCATAGAGCAGCACGCAAAAGAAAGCAGAAACTGGCTAGTACTCTCAGAAGTGGCCAGTTAAAGGGGAATTCTACCAAATTTTCAAAAATGGCGAACAATTTAGACCTTGTGATGTGATAAACATAGTCAATCAGAGTGGTGTGATGTGGGTTAATTGTAGTGCAATTTACAGACTCTGATTTCTTTACAGTGGCGGTGATGGGAACCACTGGTCACCATGTCTACAACACAAATGTTACCCAAAACCACCAGTGAACCTACACGTCTTCTGTTTTTATATGTAAGGTTGATAGTGATAAAACAGTCATAAATGTAAAAACAGTAATAAGCTTCCTTTGGGGACTAGTTTTTGTTTATTAGGCAGAATAACATTCGCGCCTGGGAAACTGAAACTGAAACTGGAGATAAACAGCACAAAGCACTATAAAGTCACAATATCCACGTTTATTGCACTTTAGTTTAGTTTGACCTTTTTACATCAGTAACTGTAGCTAGCTGTCTGGCCAACTAACTTGACTGTTTACATATTACATATTTACGTTTCAGCTGCGCGCGTAGGTCAGTTAGGTAACGGACGTGACAGTCGATTGTCGACTTCGATCAAGTAAAGTAAGATTCCCTAACTTTTAGATAAGATGCTCTAAGGTAAGATTCTTAAATTAAGATCCGTAATAACTTAAGACAAATAGATAGGAAGTTTCTGTAATAGAGCCCCAGGGTCTCTTCACCGCTGCTGTAAACAATTCTGACTCTGCAAGTTTCTCTAGAACATCATATTTCACTGTCTTTGCTCAATTTCTCTGAATTACTTTATGATTTGCTCCTACAAAAGTTTTAAAGAATCATTTGATCTAGACCTTCATGTTCTGTTTCATCAGTGTTTTATCATCAAAGATTCCATCATCTTGATCTGTGGATGTCCAGAGAGAGTTCTGGGATAGCAATTATAAAGACGCCTGAGAATGTTTTCTGCTCCCAGTTTGGCGCCTCTTACTGATGTTCCATTAAAACCAGAAGCAGTAGCAAACCTCAGCTTAGCACTGAGCTCAAGAGTATAAACTGGAGTTTGGTTGATCTCTGTGATTTCAACAAACCTACTTCTGTGCTGAGGGTTGTGTGTTTGTTCTGTTCCCATAAGGGGAACAAAAAAGAAAAGAAAATGCCTTCTGGCCTCCTTATTCCTTCAGTTTCAGTAGCCTGGCTAGGTATGCAGCTGTATTATTGGCCTGTAATACAGCAAAATACAGCAGATTTTATTCTACCTGCAAGGCATCCCGATCATCGCATTGCTCGCCAAGGACGCACAAGCATTGGGTTATTGTTCTTGATCGGTGAGCCACGAAATTTGAGAGGTTGTACAGTGTTTTGCCACCCATGGAAATTTCT
The DNA here is from genome assembly GCF_015220715.1 of Pygocentrus nattereri. Lineage (NCBI taxonomy): Eukaryota > Metazoa > Chordata > Actinopteri > Characiformes > Serrasalmidae > Pygocentrus > Pygocentrus nattereri. The sequence goes on along the minus strand of NC_051217.1, from coordinate 4,562,426 downwards.
TTGGATCTTCTCTGGATGTTGCCGCTTCCAACTGTGCTTCAGGAGTCATTTCAAAGTATTTGTATTCTTTAATATTCTGCCCAATTTGTTTTTCTTAGGCCCTCCCATGGTGATTTCAGCTACAGTAATGAAGAACCCTAAAGCCAAGGGCAACTGTTGAGTGAGATGTTTATTGGTTAAAAAAACAACCATTTCCTCTCTCAAATCTCTCATCAGGGCAGCCAGGTATTTACATTTCCATCCAATTCCCATGAACACCTGGTTCATTCATTTATCAGGTGTGCTGCTAATGGAATTTAATGAAGTTATGTTATACCTGAATTTTGGGGGGAAGAACATGCCTAAAAATAAAAACCCTCCTTCTTCCAATCTAACACCCTAAAAATTCACAGCCTCACTTTACGTTCCCATGACAAAGTATTCACAATCCCTACCACCAGCCTGTCTCCTCCCTTAGTCCTGCTACAGCTAAGAAAGTGAGGGGAGTCCAGCCCAAGTTCTCAGAGTTCTCCCTGCTCTCTCAATCAGTCTTCTCTCATACTATCACCACATGTTGAAGGCATAGTCTGAACTCTCAAATCCATGTAATGACTGAAGTGCACTGAGAAGTCAGGAACAAAGCTTGTCTCTTTCTTACTTATTGTGTTTTTCTTCATTTTTCCTACCTCCCATCCATCCACCCATCCATCCATTTTCTAAGCCACTTCTCCATCAGGGTCGCGGGGGGGGGGGGTGCTGGAGCCTATCCCAGCAGTCATCAGGCGGAAGGCAGGACACACCCTGGACAGGTCGCCAGTCCATCGCAGGGCAGACAGACAGACAGACACAGACACAGACACAGACAGTCACTCACACCCAGGGGCAATGTAGCATGTCCAATTGGCCTGACTGCATGTCTTTGGACTGTGGGAGGAAACCAGAGAACCCGGAGGAAACCCACACAGACACGGGGAGAACATGCAAACTCCACACAGAGAGGACCCCGTTCACCCGGCCAGGGAATCGAACCCAGGCCCTCCTTGCTGTGAGGCGACAGCGCTACCCACTATACCACCGTGCCACCTTCTATAATCTCTTAAACAGGCTATTTTGGTTACTGTGCCTTTAAGACTGATATATGTAAATGACTTCTGTTATGATTGGTTGTCCTGTATTGTGCTTAAAAATGAAATCCCTGCTAAAACACTCCCTATGACTTCACTCTGAATGGACGGGGCTAAACTGATGCCAGCTAAATAGGCAGATATATATAATGCATTCGGAAAGTCTTCAGAGCCTTTTTTCCATTTTGTTATGTTGAGGCCTTGTGCTAAAATCTAAAAAAAAAAAGTTTTCCATATCATCACATCTTCACTCAGTACCTCATAATGAGAAAGTTTTTGAAATTTTTGCTAATTTATTAAAAAGGAAAAACTAAGATTTCGCATGGACATAAGAATTCAGACTCTGAGATGTTTCTACACTTGTGGTAAATTCAATTGACTGGACATGATTTGTAAAGACACACACCTGTCTAAATAAGGTTTCACAGCTGACAATGCATGTCAGAGCAAAAACCAAGCCGTGAGGAGGAAAGAACTGCCTGTTCTCTACAGCTCAGAAACAGGATTGTGTGGAGAAGACTACAAAAAAACTTCTGCTGCACTGAAAGTTCCCAAGAGCAAAGTGGCATCCATAATTTGAAAACAACCAGGACTCTTCCTGGAGCTGGCCGCCCCACCAAGTAATCGGGGAGAAGGTGGTGTAAAGATTGTGTGTGCAGATGGGAGAAACTTCCAGAAGGTCAACCATCACTGCAGCACTCCACCAATCTGTGCTTTATGGCAGAGTGGCCAGACAGAAGCCTTGCTTCAGCAAAAGACACACAAAAGCCCTCCTGGAGTTTGCAAAAAAGCACCTAAAGCTTATTGGCCTCAATTCTAATCATCATGTCTGGAGGAAACCAGCCACTGCTCATCACCTGCCCAATACCATCCCTACAGTGAAGCATGGTGATGGCAGCATCATTCTGTGGGTTTTTTTTCAGCAGCTGGGATAGGTAGACTGGTCAGGTTTGAGGAAAAACTGGATTAAAGTACAGAGATATTCTTAATGAAAACCTGATCCAGAGTGCTCAGGACCAACAAGACAATGGCCCTAAGCACACAGCCAAGACAACACAGGAGTGGCCTAAGGACAACTGTGTGAATGTTCTTGAGTGGCCCAGCCAGAGCCCTGACTTGAACCCAATCGAACATCTCTAAATATTACTGTCACCTGACCGTCCCCATCCAACATAACAGAGCTTGAGAGGATCTGCAGAGAAGAATGGAAGAAAATCCCCAAATCTAGGTGTGCAAACCTTGTTGCATCATACCCAAAAAGACTGGAGGCTGTAATTGTTGCTAAAGGTGCTTCAACTAAATACTGAGTAAAGAGTGAGAATATTTATCTTCTTCTTTCGGCTGCTCCCTTTAGGGGTCGCCACAGCAGATCATCTGCCTCCATCTTGCCCTATCCATTGCCTCCTCTACTTTTACACCAACTATCTCCATGTCCACCTTAACTACATCCATAAACCTTCTCTAAGGTCTACCTCTTCTCCTTCTACCCGGCAGCTCCATCTCCAACATTCTTTGCCCAATATATCCACTATTCCTCCTCAACACATGTCCAAACCATCTCAACCTGGCCTCTCTGGCTTTATCTCCAAACTGCTCCACCTTCACTGTCCCTCTGATCTGCTCATTTCTAATCTTGTCCAGCCTTGTCACTCCTAACGAAAATCTCAGCATCTTCATCTCCGCCACCTCCAGCTCAGCCTCCTGTCTTTTAGACAGAGCCACAGTCTCCAAACCACACATCATAGCAGGACGCACTACTTTTTATGTCAGTGCAATATATAAGTTCTTCCTATTCAATACATTTCCTATTTAAAAAATGTCTAAAATTCTCTTTTCACTTTGTCTTTATGGGGTATTAAGCACGGAACAAAGGGGAACAATTTTAGCATAAGGCTGCAACATAACAAAATTTTAAAAAGGGCCTGAAGATTTTACAAATGCATTGCATGTAAATACAATCCATTTTTGTAACATCAAGAAAACAATTAATTCAAAAGGGCTGTTTTTGTAGCTTAGTTTTACTATACTCATGCTACATCAAACCCATTCAATAAAAAGATAAGGAAAATTATGTTTGCATGATATGGGCAGTTATCTTTTTAAAAGCAAAAACAACAAAAAAAAAGAAGAGCATTTTCTCATGCAAAAAACACAGGGAAATTTTATAGTGACAATACTGACAAAATGAATAGTTTTAACCAGTTTTCTTATCTGTCTAAAGCTGTTGCACACTGATGTATGTCTTCCCCCTATTTGGTCACACCAAGAGTAAAGAGAACATTACACTGCTTCAGTAATTGAATGTGTGTATGGCACATCATCCTGCCACATCATACAGCTACCGAGCTGTTGATGAGTTCAACAGACCGTCCAAAAATAGCCAGGCAGCCCCTCGGCCCCTGCAGAGAGCATCAGTCAGTTCAGTTCAAGGGCCCATACTTTCTGTGTAACTACCTTTTCAATAACAGCAAGACATCTGTGTGTCTGACATGGTTGTTTTAGTTTGAGCAAGCTGACAGATATAAGAGATATAAATTAAAGTTTTTCTTCAAAAACTTCTTTCCAGCAAGTTGTAGCAACGCTTTCCTTCGATGTGGAAGCCCTTCAAGATATCTTTGCTTATTTATGTATTTGATGTTATCTTTGCCTGTTTGATATTTGTCCTGAGAGCTCAGAGAAAACTATTTGAACTTTCCATTCTTGGAACACATTTTGCATGGTGTTGTGTACTCTCTTGTGAGAGCATGTTCAAAGGGTGTTAGTCCCATGGGTGTCCCTTTCTGTGTGCGCTTTTCAGTAATCACACTGAGGACAACCAAAGGGGGTTCAGTGGTGGATGTGGGAATGAAGTTAAGATTACAAAATAAACTCTATAAAGATGTTAATTAGGGGCCTTCCTTCTATCTGCTGTAGCAATTTGAAGATGTTTCTTATTTCTCAACTGATGTTTTTCCTGTTTCTTTAGTAACTGAAAAGCAGCCTCTATTTTTAACTGCTTACTTTCTTTAATAAAGTACATAATCTCCCAGAGAGCACAGAGTAAAATATTAAACATGTTTGTATGATACTAAAGCTTAGTGTTATATTAAGTTTGGATGAAAAAAAACACTAATGAAAAAAACACTGCTTAAAAACACTATTCAGACATACACTATATTTCCAAAAGTGTTCACTCACCCATCCAAATCATTGAATACAGGTGTTACAATCACTTCCATGGCCACAGGTGTATAAAACCAGCCCCTAGGCCTGCAGACTGCTTCTACAGACATTAGTGAAAGAATGGGTCGCTCTCAGGAGCTCAGTGAATTCCAGCATGGTACCGTGATGGAGACGTGTTCTCTGGAGTGACAAATCACACATCTGGCAATCCGATAGATGACTCTGGGTTTGGCAGTTGCCAGGAGAACGGTACTTGTCTGACTGCATTGTGCTGAGTGTAAAGTTTGGTGGAGGGGGGATCATGGTGTGGTGTTGTTTTTCAGGAGTTGGGCTCGGCCCCTTAGTTCCAGTGAAAGGAACTCTTAAAGCTTCAGCACCAAGAGATTTTGGACAATTTCATGCTTCCACCTTTGTGGGAACAGTTTGGGGACGGCCCTTCCTGTTCCAACATGACTGTGCACCATTGCACAAAGCGAGATCCATAAAGACGTGGATGAGCGAGTTTGGTGATTTGACTGGCCTGCACAGAGTCCTGACCTCAACCCCATCAAACATTTTTGGGATGAATTAGAGTCTAGACTGCGAGCCAGGCATTCTTGTCCAGCATCAGTGTCTGACCTCACAAATGCTCTTCTGAAAGAATCGTCAAAAATTCCCTTAAACACACTCCTAACCCTTGTGGAAAGCCATCCCAGAAGAGTTGAAGCTGCAAAGGGTGGGCTGACATCATATTAAACCCTATGGATTAAGAATGTGATGTCACCCAAGTTCATATGGTGTGTGAAGGCAGACGAGCAAACACTTTGGCAGTAGAGTGTATCTGAGAACCTAATATTCTGTGCTTGTGTATGTTTGATTGACATCCCTCTGTCCAACACTGCTATCCCAGCCGCTGTCCTGAAGTTAAACACAATGGCGCAATGAGAAATGAGGAAAATGGGTTCTACATATGCAGGTGATGTTGTAGGCCACTGTGTCTGCTCTATAAAAACATTATCCAGATCTTATGTGGGGCCTTCTTGAAGGAGATAAAGTTCTTGTTCACTATTGACAGATGGGCAAGCTGGGGATGCTAGGATGACCAACTGAATGGTCGAATGAGCAAATGAAAGAACAGACAACAGGCAGACAGACAGACAGAAGAGCTAGCTCAGTTAAGCTTGCTAGGTATTGCTTTCGCTTGGTTGTTAGCTTTTGTTCAAGACGTTTCTTTGAGCTAAACAAAGAGAGATCGTAGAGGATCAGATTTTTTTTAAAGCTGTCTGGGTAGGACAAGCTTTATCAGCCTCGTGATTGGTTTGGGTAATGTTTACGTAAGCACTATCCAAGATTAGGCCTGCCCACTTTACATGGAAGGGGGAGAATTTTGGTGAAATACATCAGCCACATATTGGTCACTGAAGCATTACTCAAAGGACATTCTTTGGATCTTAATTAGAAACAAGAAGGACAACAGGGTTTTAGGCTCCCATGGGGCGTTCAAATCACAAATTTGAAGTATTCTGCTTCATTTTAGCTGATGAAGTGGCAACTCACTTTGTGAGTTTGTAAAATATTATGGATGCCTGCCTTATAAGTAAACATAGGTTACAACCAATTGAGAGCTGTTTAAGGATGCTCTGGGAGCATGTTTGTACACAGAAGTGAGATGATTGAATATGTCTCCATGCTGATGTCTTTTATTGATTCTTTTATGTGAACAACTAATTTCGAATCACAGAGGAGGGCTTAAGATGATTACTAGTGTCACTAATGCACACATTGAGTACAAATATTATTAGGTAAATCTCCCATGTCCTTTCTGTTTAATTTGTAATGGCACTACAGAGACTGTTATCTAGAACAGTTGCTTGTTAAGTGAATGTTAAATGCAAAGGGAGACAACAGGTTTATTTATTTAAGAGGGACAGTGCTGTAATTCCTTCACATCATGTTATGCTTGACACTAATAGCATCCTGCGCTTGAAGTTTAGTACTTATATGTACTTATCTTTAGATGTATATATGCATATTTACACATTACATCCCACTAATTCAAGATCAGTGGAGACTCATTAGGCTTTTTGGCTACTTCTAAGGTGGACTCTATGGATGTGAACTGGTGCTCAAGTACTCAGTTACCTATTTGATGTGCCAGTATTTGACTATTAAAATTACTATTCTAGTATTTGTTTCATTTCTTCACAGAAAGATGGAGAAACTATATAGGTTAACGATTTGAAAGCATCAATTTAATGTTATAACAGGACTGTAAAATGTGACATAGCTTATAAAACATGGATTGTCTTTTACAAGCTTCAAACGTCAAACCTTTAACATGATTCGCTGTTAGCTTAGTGTTAACATACCACTAGAATCCCTTAGGGGTGCCAGCAGAAAAAAGTAAGGCTACAGCACTACACTAATTTTTTTAGAGTTTTTTTTCTCTTTTTGTTGTTCCTTTTTCCTTCCCTGCTTTTGCCTGAATATCTGCTCATTAACTCTTACAGGCTGGGTGTCCATGCAAACGTTTCGGAAATGACGAAACTACAGTTTACAAAATTTCACCGGGAAAAAAGGGAATTAAGTTGTGCTTACAATTACATTTCCATTTACAGCATTTAACAGATGCTCTTATCCTAAACAACTTGCAAAAGTATTGTCTACTCAGAGAATGCGTCTTAGCCATTACAAATAGGTTAAAATAAAAGCTACTTCTGAGCTCAGACTTTTGTTTCTAGCAATATATGTGTAGATACAGAGAGAAAAAGAAACAGAGTAGAACAGTAAACAGAACAATATGTTTCAGTATCTTTCAATATATTGAAATATATGCTTTTATCCACTACAGGAATGTGGAGAAATTTTCGGTGGCGTAGGCACCATGATTAGAGGCTGTTTCAAAACAAGTAAGATGGAGAGATTTAACTCACCTGTACTTTACTTACAATTATCTTTGCAGTCAATTGTCATCTTTTTATGGCTGTGTATTTTCCAGCTCAGAGACAGACAGGAAAAGCATGGCCCAGCTAATGAGGGCTCAAATCTCCGCGCCATCCCAATGATGTCTACCTTCCATCTGGCAACGCAAACACACCAGACAATTGTGCAGAAGCATTTTTAAAACTTTCAAGCTTTGGGTTAGGATTTCAGTGTAAAAGACTATATATATATATATATATATATATATATATATATATATATATATATATATATATATATATATATATATATATATATATATAACCCACATATATGAATATATATACATTACCCAAACATATATATATATATATATATATATATATATATATATATAATTTTTTTTCAGGCTTTTTCCATGCATTTTTTATTTTTTTCACATTTTCAAAATCTGCACAAAACAGGTGGATGTAAAACCCCCTACATATACTTCAGATTTACCCAGAATGCACGTCCCTAGTAGACAGTAGACACCTCTGATGTTTAGTATATATTCTCAGTCTGTACTAAGTTGCACTAAGCTTATGTTAAGAAGCTTGTGTTAAAACTGGGTAGCACAGGTGGATTTGCACTTGCTTCGTTTTGTAATTGTAAAGAGTCAGTGAGGAACCTTACATTTTTTCCCTATTTAATAATATTAAAAAATAATTGTAATCATAATTGCTACAAAAATTTCCATAACTCTTATTTCATGGTTAAGATTTTCTCAGAAACTAAAAGGTTCAGTTCTTGAGTATATGCCACAAAACAAGACTTCCCATTGGTTAGAACTAAAGGCCTAACATGTCAGATTAACCACTAATATTATTAGGAACCAACAGTGGAATCAACCAGTCACATTGCAGTTAACAATGGATGAGACCAATTTTATAAGAAAAAGCAATACTTAGGCCTTCTGGAAGTCCTGGATACATCACTGACTGGGAGTACAAGTGGTAGCCTGATCAATGCATTTCAGTTGGTAGACATGGAAAACAGCAGCAGCTCTATACCAGCGTCTGCAAAGTAAATATATTTTGATATGTCCAAACATTGAATAAAACAGAATGTCTTTTACAAGCTCCAAATGGCTATGTTTAATATGGTAAGGCCAAAAACGTGATTTGCTGTTAGCTTATTGTTAACATACTACTACATTTATGGCTAACCTGGAGGCCTAACTCTAATAGTCATAACTCACCACTGCAAATCGTTCACAGATCAGACATGCTATGCATGGACACCATTTTAACATGCAGGGCAATTATTTAGCACAATATATGAAGAAAATTCTGCAATTCCTTACACATGACGAAGTACACGTTTGTGAGTTTTATACGGTCTATCTGTATTTTTATTTAGTTCCATTTTAATCATTCACATGTAGTTCCTAATTTCACCTTGGGTTTAACTGCACTCTGTTGTGCTGCAGAACCTTGACTCCTTCGCTGTTGTTCACACCCTTCACGCTTTATTTTAGACCAAATGTATCACAGGAGAGAAAAAGAAAAATAGCTAATGAACATCAGTCCTTATACTGACAGATGCTGAGTGCAATAATAAGAGTTCTGTTGTAATTCAATATTTGAATTAGTATTTTCCTTATTGAGTTATTATTCTGCTGAACACTGGAAGATACAGTTAAACAATAGCAGACTCCTGGAAGATACTGGAAGATACAGTTAAACAATAGCAGGGGGGGGGGGGGGGGGGGGGGCGCTGCAGGTCAGTTGGGTGCAGAGTCAGGTCAGGCAGTCAGAAGACTGTGGAGGAAGTCTTGGGTTTAGATGGGAGATCACACATGCATCCTTGTTAGAGTAGTCAGTCTGAGACAAGCACCAGCCAGATAATGAAAAATCCACTTAAAAAGCTGATGATCAGACATCCTGGAACTGTCAAAGGAACTACAGTTCACAGTCCCAAAAGTGGATCAATTACTCAGGTTTGTACAGTTGAGGAATGGGAAGTGTCTGTTTTGCTGATGTATGTTTATCTGCCCACCTTACAAGAAGTTATATATATATATATATCGCTGCTGTCGGAAAAAAACCTTGTATCTCTATCTATCATTTTTCGGTTTGTGACACAGTTTGAAAATTCCTGTCGCCCTTTAGGTTGTGTGTGAATTTCATGATGAATGGACCAAAAGAAACAGCGCAAAGTGACTTGGGAAAAATTCTGGTCCCACTGACTTCCATTAAAAGTAATTTTTCCTTCTCCTGTAAAGTTACCATTTTGGAGATACAAGGTTTTCTTTTGAAAACAGCAATATATATATATATATATATATATATATATATATCAAGATATAGCATTGCATTACATGGAGACGTGGTACAGTAAACTAAACCAAGACTCCTGTAAAAGTATTGCTACTTTGTTGAAATCAGGATTAATGTAAAAGTATCCAAAAAAAAACAAAAAACAAAAACAAAACAAAACAGCTTGAGTTAAAGAACAAAAGCAGCAACTCAAAGACTACAGAGTAAGTTATAGAACTGCCCCAGAGATCCAGAGATTTTTAGTAAATCCAACAAACACTGATGTGTTTCTGTCCTCCATAATTTGAGTATTATGTAAATAAACATATCTGTGCAAGCCATTAAACTGTCAATTTTACAAACATGTGAATTGTGATTTTCTACACTTAAAAATATCAAAAAAAGAAACTGATTATCTTGATTATTTTAAACTCTGCTAACTTACCTTTCAAATAATACAATAAAAACTACAAGGTTTTGTCCCCACACCACTAAAACACCAGATGGAATACACCTTCATAATGCATACGATTACTGTATAAATGTCATTACATTTCACAGGATGCTACAGTGTGAGGGTAAAGTGTCACTATGGCTTGTGGTTTGTGTAGTTTCATCCTAAACCCGTTTGCTTTATTGTGCTAGAGGATTCGTCAGTCAACTCAGCTACACTCTTAAAAAATGGCTCTATATGGACCTTTAAACACTCAAAGAACCGCTTGTTGTTCTGTAGATGACAAATTGCAGACTATTGTAGATGGTTGCATATAGAACCCTTTTTGAAAATGGTTCTGGTGCTGAAGGTTCTGGTATTGTTATAATGTCAAAACCAGTGGTGGAAAGTAAGTTTTTCCATTTTGGTCGACTTTTTCCTTTCACTCCACTACATTTCAGAGTCTAATATCTGACTTTTTACTCCGCTACATTTTCAGAAATCTGTCGTTCCTTTTGGTTTTTGTGCGTATAAAAACGTAACATGTCAAAACAAAAGAAGCGCAAAGCAAGAACACAAATGATGGAACTAACCTAACCTGTAAATAAACCACAATATGCAGTCGTGACTAATGCGTTTCTTTTTTTCTGAATTCATACAAACACTTTCATTTTATAGTAAATTAGTTTGGGCTGGTTTATGTTTATGAACAGACGCCTACAGATCAACACAGTAAAGGAGCTCATCTGTGATCCTGAGTTTAAAGTCAGTTTTTATTCAGCTTATAACTAATTTATAAAGTAATCTTAAACTGAACCTTTGCTTGTGTGTAAAAAGTAATTTCAGAGCCACTCGGTTCTCTCTGATGGAAACTGTTTACCTTCAGTGTTTTGTGCTTCTGATCATTTTAATAGACATCAGCGTCACTAATTAATGACGTTCTATTAAAAGACTGGTTTACCAAGAGAGACGCTGGAGGACTTTCACCTGAAGTGAGTTCATGAAGCGAGTCAAGTTATAAAAATGATAACAGGACATCAGAGCCAGAATTACTCTTTTAGTACTTTTACTTTATACTTAAGTACATTTGAAGGCAAATACTTTAGTACTTTTACTCAAGTTGAGGTCTAGAGTAAGAAACTTCTACTTTTACTGGAGTAATATTTTACCTTGGGGTAAAATACTTTAACTCAAGTACATGATTTGTGTACTCCATCCACCTCTGGTCAAAACCGTAACAGTAGAAAAATTCCTTGTTGGTGCTTTATAGAACTCTTTTCAAGTTCTAGGTAGAACCATCTTCTTTACTAAAGAACCACTGAAGAAGCTGAAGAATAAGAAGTGCATCTTATTGTTGCTGATGGAAGAGGAAATGCATTTGCCAGATAAAAGTGTAATAAAGACAGTTTGGCAAACTTTTCATGAACCACGAAGGTAGAAGTTTGCAGCAAGGATTTACTTTGAGAAGCCGTAGCACTGGCTGAGCTCCTGCACAGATTACAAGCTCATCTTTTTCTAAATTTATTTTTGCAAATTGTGTTGTGCACAGTTGTACAAAGCCATACAGCTGTAGGCTGCAGTACGGAGAAAATAAGCTCCACAGTGCACAGAACAATCATGGAGAAAATGCTATTTCAGTCCAGTGTGGAATAGTGTATCCATCAAGGCCATAGAATTAAAAATCTATTTGAGCTCACCATATTATGAAGGTGCTAAAATATCCTCCAATTATTTCATGGACCCAGAATTACCCTGATGCTGATGAGGAAAGCAGTTCTTTGGTAATTAAAAGCACAGCGCTAACAGGCCCCTCTGCCTCATTAGTCTCCCTCCTGCACATACGCATCGCCCAGCGCAGGGAGCAAGTATCAACCATGCGGGGTCAAAGGTTGCACTCAGAATCATGGGTGAGGATAATTGCATCTATTTAAGCGTGGCCTTCAAATTACAGGATGAATACAAAGGAAAAGCTAAACCCTTCTACATCAACACCAGCTTTGTGTCAAATACTGCTCTGAAATGGGCCTGAGCAAAGGTGATTGGATTACAGGCCGCAAATGTCAGTTTGATCTTCAATTCTTCAGTTTTCTGTGTATACAGCAGCTATGGTTCAGAGACATTATGAAGGAGGAGACTGGCCAATGGCCACGACATGGAATCTGTTCATGGAGAAAGTCCCGCCCTTTAATAAATTAAAGCCAGTCAGCTTGCTGTTTAAACTGCAGGTTGGAAAAGTACCCCCCCCTCACATGTTATGGAGATATGCACATATGCAGTAGCCAGAAAAAAAAAAACATTATTGGAGCCAAATGCTACAAACTGTTCTTGAAGTTTTGGTCAGACTTTGACAGTGATTTCAAAGATTCTCTGAAAGGATAATTTGGCTTCTAGTTTCGGATTAATAACTTCCTCACCATCAAAGGACATAGAAATCTGGTCTTGTATGTGTCGTTCCTCGACACTTGTTTGACCACCAAGCCTAAGTTCTATCTATGGTTTGTAAAATAAAACGAATTCAATTTGTTTGTTGAAAGAAAATAAAAAGAATCGAACGAACTAAGAAATACGAGAAGACTCTTCAGAATTCAGAAGTGCAGGTCCTTTATTTCTTGAGCATGGAGAATGTTTTCCAAAGGCCGTTGGATGACACTCCCACACGTGTTTTATACCTTCGGTGAAGGTGGGGTGACATCGCCCCACCTCTTTTTGTCATCTCCAAATTGACCTTCATATGTCTATCAAATAGGGTCTTGTGTGAACCATTATCTCCAAGTCTAGTCTGAATCCTTATTAAAAAAACATTGTGCCAAGCGCATGTTGGTACTTTTCCATCTCGGCTTTTGGCCTTGAAAGGTTCACAAGTCCACTCACTCCCTATAAAGTATCTGTCTTCTCTCTTACGCCCTACTGAGGAAGCTTGTTTTAGGGCACTTGCTCCAATGTGCTTAGGCCTTATTTATGATCTATCCTGTATAATACATGGCATTTTAATTTTGAGAATCTTTAATTTACATCATATGAGTGGAAATAACTGGCTGGGGACGTCCTCAAGATGACATGATGACAGACTGTCCTACAAATGACATTCAAGTTGTATACATCATGTAGATCCATTTGTATGTCCTACAACTGATTGGTCTTTCTTACTCTTCTTAAATATTCTACTAATAGGTTTGTCAGCGGCTGTTCTGTTAGAGAATGGGCCACAAGAGTCTACACGAGACTGGAGTCTGTGCACACATCCAGCACTCTAGAAATTTCTGAGCTGCAGCTCAGGAGAGACCCCTCTATCCAAGAGGAATAAAAACGTAAACCGTTACTAAATTTAACCATGCACTGAGGTTGAAAAGTCCTCTCAGCTCCATACCCACAACCTTGTCAGAGGAAAGGAAGCAGAAAAAATTGATTCTTGGGGGAAATTGATGAATGCAGAGCCTGAAACTACTGAGGAGTTGTAGCAGTGGCCTTCAAGATTCAATGTGTGATTTGACTTGAATTGAAACAACAATGCACTCATAGCTCTGATGTTAAATTGAGATAGCATCAGCTGATTTCTAAATCAAATGACCTTTAATAATGCAGATGTTTCCTACACAGACACAAGAAATAACTCCTATTGCACCACTTTTCATTTGCTCGTCAGCTCTTGGGTGCCAGACAGTGGCGCTACAAAATGCACACAAAACTAATTATTCATTGATTGCTCAGTGCTTAGCAAAATAATTTATGTTTTGCATTAACAATGTTTTAATGAAGGCACTAAGGGTATCCTGGTTTTTGAACGTATGCACACATTAAAGTGTATAACAGGAGTGGAGCAGCAGTAATTCCCACTCCAATCGCGTCGCTTTGACTCCACCCCGATGTTCTATTTCCCATTCTCTGCTTGCTTGCTGCTGACACAAGAGGGAAAATCGCTCTTTTCTATTTCCCACTCAAGGAACAAAAGCCGTTCCTTGATTGGGGCAAAACTGCCAGTCCTCTCCCACTCTGCTCTGCGTACATACTCTGTTGATGTACGGGCAAAAGAAAAACACCCACAATAACATGTTTTATTTTCATTAAATATGTTTAGATGTGGCGGCACGGTGGCGTGGTGGGTAGCGCTGTCGCCTCACAGCAAGGAGGGCCTGGGTTCGATTTCCCGGCCGGGTGACCAGGGTTCTCTCTGTGTGGAGTTTGCATGTTCTCCCCGTGTCTGCGTGGGTTTCCTCTGGGTTCTCCGGTTTCCTCCCACAGTCCAAAGACATGCAGTCAGGCCAATTGGGTGTGCTAAATTGTCCCTAGGTGTGAGTGTGTGAGTGACTGACTGTCTGTGTCTGTGTGTCTGCCCTACGATGGACTGGCGACCTGTCCAGAGTGTATCCTGCCTTCCGCCCGAAGACTGCTGGGATAGGCTCCAGCTCCCCCCCGCGACCCTGATGGAGAAGCGGCTTAGAAAATGGATGGATGGATGGATGGATGGATGGGCACGGTGGGTAGCGCTGTCGCCTCACAGCAAGCAGGGCCTGGGTTCGATTCCCCGGCCGGGCGACCAGGGTTCTCTCTGTGTGGAGCTTGCGTGTTTTCCCCGTGTCTGCGTGGGTTTCCTCCGGGTTCTCCAATTTCCTCCCACAGTCCAGAGACAGTCCCAGGCCAATTGGACATGCTAAATTGCCCCTGGGTGTGAGTGACTGTCTGTCTGTCCGGACTGGTGACCTGTCCAGGGTGTATCCTGCCTTCCGCCCAAAGACTGCTGGGATAGGCTCCAACACCCCAGTGACCCTGACGGAGAAGCGGCATGCGGAGAAAATGGATGGATGTATTTGTGTAGATGAATATGAGTGTTCTAGACTCTTTTGTGCACTGCATACATGTTCAGTCTATGTATAGTCTATATGGATATTAAAAACAGCGAGAAAACAATAGGACAAACAGAGCCGTGTCCTAGCTATGCCTGTGCTAGTGCAGAGACTAGATGCATTGCTGTGTTTTCTTAGGGATCATGTTGGTGTCTGTTCATGTCAAGCTATTTGATATGTGCAGTCTAAACATTGAGGAGCTGTTAACGAGCTTCCCCTCACATCAGCTGATATGACTGTTGTTATTTTAGTGGAGGCCACAATAAGTTGTTTTATTTTATTGACAATTACAGCTACGTTGTTTGCCTTGATAACTTGATAATTTAACATTAATGTACCACATTGACAACCTTCATCTCTATGTAAAGATTCATGGCTGCTGTTCTTCAGTCCTGTTATTGTGCTATTGGTAGAGAACTGTTGCTTTTTTTTGCCTCCAGCTGTGCAGTCATGCATAAAATGAGAATACAGTCTAGAGCTGAGACAGCAGTCTTGTAGGGCAAAAATGTTCAGGGGAACGTGGCTCTGAGATTCTGTTACCTTTAGAATACCTGTTAGAAGCTCTAAGAGCCAAGTGATTAACTGTAGTTCTTTAGATTTTATGTCGTTTGACTCCATCACCTACTACCAGTTAACTGAGTAGATATTTTTTCAGTAGGTTCACTAACTTTTGAATCATATTTGACCTGTAAATGAAGGGGTGTCACTGGACAGTGGCTGTCCAAACATGTCCAAGTCCTTCAGTAGCAGTAGCACTTTAGGAAAGTGCTCTTTACCAAAAATGCGAATTACTATTCTCATTCAAGGGTTGGACTTCCCTTAATGTAGTTGCCATGTTGAGGATTCTAAGCTATCCTGTATTATTTTAACCAGTGAATGGTCTCCTCATCCTTTATAATATCTCTGGCTGCAGCAGACAGCCAGTAAACTCTGCACTTAGTTCATGCTTGTTGGTTCATGTGTCATCTTAGTTGCTTTGGTTAACATCATATTTCTTAGAGAAATGCTACAGTGCTACTTTTAATTCTTTTGCATAAGGCCAGAAACATATTTCATGCATATACACAAATATAAACACTTGAAGCAATGCAAAAATGTTTACATGCCCTTTATTGCATTCTAAACTGTGGCATGTCACCTTATAACGCAGAGCAGGTGCAAACTGTATTCTGAGCATTGCAGCTTGGGGAGCTATAGCAACAGTCAAACCTAGACAGGCTGTTTTCTATTACCAGAGTGCTTTCTTTCAGTTAACTGTCATGACTAGACTAGACTATCAGTTCAAAGAGACTCTGGCATAACTCCCCTATACATACACTAATGAACCATAATTATGGCCACGCAGAGATTAAGCTTATCCCATTGATTACCTTCTAAAAACAGAGCATGTCAAAGCCTGGCATGCTCGTGATCAGGAGCCGGGGATACCTACTGATAGTGGTTCAATGAGGGACAAACCATGAACTGGTGACAGTGTTTGGGGTTTAAGGCTCAGTGATGCGTGAAAAAAATAAAAGGCTTGTCTGGTCCGAACTGACAGACAAGTCACAGAAATTTTTAATGATGGTTACAGGAGGATTGTGTCACAACACCCAGTACATCACACTGTAGCACAGCATGTGCTACCCCAGGCTCAAGGAAGATGCTGGAGGCAGGGCTCAGTGTTGCAGCAGCCACGTTTCTTTATTTCACACAAAATAAATGAAGTAAACACAACCAAATCTATGCTGGCCACTTTTCAGTTGCTTAAGCTAGACTTTTCAGTCTCTGCCTCGAGCTTTTCAGCTCTTAAGTCTGCTGCTCATCTCTCTCTCTCTCTCTCTCTCTCTCTCTCTCTCTCTGTTCCCTCTCAGCTCTTTTTAAAGCACCCAAGCCAAGAGGGAACAAGAGCTTGCCGCTCTGCCTCATCGTCACCACCCCCAGCTGGCAGTGTGAAGTGTAGTGAAGCGACCTCACTGTGTAACCAGGGGCGGGGCCCAGGCAGTGGAGCTTGGGACTTACTCCTTGTTCTGGTGCCTATCGTGGCCGGCACCAGCGTCCTTGTCCTCCTCCTCTCGCCGTCACTTTCATGACTCGCGTCCATCCAGGGAGCTCAGGCTTTGCTCCTGCCAGCTCTCACGGCCATCATTGTCGGGGCCCAGGGGGCGCACACCCTGCTGCATATGGGGCTGCACAGCTACAGACCATTCGGGGTCCCAGCACCAACCCCTGTCCTCTCTCAAAAGTGCCCACAATGGGCAAGGAGGATTCATAGCCACAGACCGTTCAGAGTCTCAGTGCTAACCTCTGTCCTCTGAAAGTGGAGGGTGGTGTCAAAAATGGACATCGGAGCAATGGAAGAAGGGCACCTGCTCTGATTAATCCCATTTTCTTTTACATTTTGTGGATGGCTGGGAATGTGTGACCCGTTTACCTGGCACCAGAGTGCACTGTGGTAAGAAGACAAGCTGGTGGAGGTGGAGTGTGATGGTCTGCTGGGAAACCCTGGGTTTGGGCATTCATGTGGACATCAATTTGGCATGTGCCACCTACCTTAAAATCATTGTACACCTCTTCATAGCAAAGTTATTGCCTAATGGCAGTGGCCTCCTTCAGCAGTATAATGCACCCTGCCACACTGCACACATTGTTCAGGAGTGGTTTGAGGAACATGATGAACATTTCAAGGTGTTGCTCTGGACTCCAAATCACCTAGATCTCAATCTGACTGAGCATCTATGGGATGTGCAGGAACAAGGCCAATCTGTGGATCTTGGTACCTTGTAAAATTCAGGCCATGGCAGGTTGGAGCTGCTTTGGCAGCATGCAGAGGACTAACAACATATTAGTTTTGGCTTTGGTGTATGTCATACAATATCACCTTTTTATTCTAGTATAACAAGTAAGACAACACACAGTATTTTACTGTCAATATGTTGTCATTTATATTCACGGCCTAAGGCCCTACAATGCTTCTACATAGGAGGGGTTTTATTATATATATATCTCAATCCAATGAACTGGTTCAAACTCAGAGTCAACACATTTTGAACTTTTCACTGCTTTGAATGATCCCAATGACTGATAATAACAATCATGACATTGTAGTAAATAAGTGTTCCTGTAATGAGAATTCCTAATGTTACACACTGATTTTGTGACTTTGGGACACATTTACTTCAAAACAATGAGATCTAACTCATGTGGCCATGAGGGACAGAGATGCAGTCTCACTTCCTGCTCTAAAATGCAGGGGCTTGGCTAAAAGAAGGCTCTGCTGATGAACTACAACTCTTTGTTTTTTGGCAGCAACATGATAACATGAGACAGCATTTTATTAACTTTTATTTTCATTAAATTCATGATAAATCTGAAATTTTCAACTTCACTTTAAAAGAAATCAAAAACATAACATTGAATAAATTTGAAAAATTGATCAAATGAAAAAAAGTTACTCTTACAAGTTTTTTTTATAAAGTTTGGGACAGCCAGCTCCCAATAAAAGGTGCTCTATGAAGTATTATTTTGCATATGTTTAGCTAATTATTATCTCTATGAATGCTCTTCTTCTTTCGGCTGCTCCCTTTAGGGGTCGCCACAGCGGATCATCTGCCTCCATCTTGTCCTATCTACTGCCTCCTCTACTTTTACACCAACCATCTCCATGTCTACCTTCACTACATCCATAAACCTTCTCTGAGGTCTACCTCTTCTCCTTCTACCCGGCAGCTCCATCTCCAACATTCTTTAACCAATATATCCACTATGCCTCCTTAACACATGTCCAAACCATCTCAACCTGGCCTCTCTGGCTTTATCTCCAAACTACTCCACCTTCACTGTCCCTCTGATCTGCTCATTTCTAATCTTGTCCATCCTTGTCACTCCCAATGAAAATCTCAGCATCTTCATTTTATCTCTATGAATGCATTGGGTATAAATAGATCATAACATTATTCTTGTAAATGTCTAATGTCTGGATACTGAATTGTTTTTGTTACATAGTTTTCTTTACTGTGGGACTGCTGTTACAAAATTGGTAGAATGATTATATATATATATATATTACATAAAAAAAGTAATGACAGAAAAAGAAAAACTGTGGACAAAGAAAGTTTATTTGTAAGTCTCAGTCCTAAGCAGGTACCTCAGCAAAGATCCTGACAACTGCTGAAACGTCAAGTTTCAGTGATGCTCTGTTCTTTTTTGTTGCTCTGAGAAATGCGGATCTTTTCTACAGGAGAGTCATCACAACATTTTTTCAGTGAAACTCCAGCCAGCCTCGGATGATTTGAGAAAACTAAGGCCAGATCAGAATCAGTAGAACACCTTTTACAAAATTTTATGAAAGTTATATACTTAAATATACTGCATGAGTCTAGCTTACATTTTATAATTCAGCATAGATGCATCTCTCAACACAATGCCATGAATGCAATGAATACCATGCTGGCATAAGCCACAGTGTAGCGGTGTAGCAGTGTAGGTGCCGTATTACATTAAAGGTAAGACTATTTTCACCTTTTACTAAAAAGTTATCAGGTTTACGAGGTTTTGCTGTGACAGCGACACGGTGAAAGCAGAGCTTTTCTCAACCCCAGTTCAGTTACACTATGGCTACAATTATGACATCAAAGTCTGAAAGTATGATTCATATAGCTCGCTGCAGAGGACATGTGCCACTGGAGGGCACTTTTATTTGTGGCAAGAGGATTTGACATGTGACTGTGAATGATTCTCAACACCCATCACGCAATATAGAAACACTGCTGGAAGAGAGGATAACATGTTACACTACTCACATGTCATCAGTTCAAATGTTAACAACATGGCATATGCGACACTAAAGGACATGCAATAATAAAGCGTTTTCAGATTAATGGAATTTATTCAAAATGCAGATAAATAATGTAGATTCATATTCACTCATACTAATAGAGCAGCAGTGGAGCTTAAATTAGTAATGCTGCCAAAATCAAGGAAAGGGGGCCATGGAAGTCAGTGTTTCAGTGGCTTTACCAGGGAAACTGTGTTCTAATTACAGTTATAAAAGAATAAGAGCACCTTTTAAGTGCTGTTATTTCTAATCAGAGAACATTCTCTTAAAATGTCAGTGAATACAAAACAGATTCCCCCCAGGGTTTAATTGGAAGGGTTGTTATGTAGGCATACAATGTCTCATCTTGTGAACAACTGTCGTACATTTATAGGCTGTTAAAGCTGTTTAAAGGAGGATTTTCATCTCTTTGTACAGCAGCATTGGTCACTTTTCCTCTAGCAGCACTGGTCACCATAAAACTATTCCAGGATATAATGTTAAATAGGAAATGGCTTAATATGCAGAATAATTTTACAATGTACCATATATAAAAAAAACAAAAAAACTCTGAAGACTGTTCAAAGCCACAAAGATTGTCTGATCACTTTTAAGGACAGTTTTCAAATCCTGCTTTGAATGTTGCATGATAAAGAACTTTCTGGACCCAGAGAGGATTCAGTCAAAATCACAAAGCCTGTTAAATCCAGTGACAGAGGAAGATCAATATGCACTTAAAGGGTTTATGCTTGTCCTTTGAGGTTGACGTGCTGTCTGAACGCATTTGCATTGCATTGTGGTGAGATGTGCATGCCAAGTCAGGGCTAACACTCACTTGTCATTATGTGGATCAGACTCGACCCTGAATTTAAACGTCTGATCAGAGCAGATAAGACAAGCTGAGAGTGTTTTTCTTCATCAGTGTATTCTGTGGAGAGCTTTGCTCAGGGAACATAGGCTAAGGAAGGTGTATCACAGAGAAAATGTGTCAATAATATAATATAATGATCATATCAATGATTTAAAGATATCATGATATGGACTATAATGAGAAATGACTTGTTTAACATCTGCCACAAACATGATATTTTGTAGCAACTGTTATGAAATCAGACAAGCTTCACAAACTATTGACAAAAATCGTATTTAACTTAATCAGACATAGCACACTAGTTTTTCATTAACATTGTTAGATATAAATTTCAAATAAAATGATTTTAAATGTGTGTGAAAGTTAACATTGTTCAGATAGATTTGTTTTTGGTTATCAAAGTTCCAGTGCTGGAAATGTTGGCAAATTTGTTACTATTGTTTCAAACCTGCTGTAACGGGGAGCGAGGAGGCGGACGCATGTGCTGAGATTTATTAGGGGAGATTTAGCGAGATTTATTAGGGGCAAATCCAGGGTCGTGGTCAAAACAGTCCAGGTTCATATAGCCAACACGGACAGATCGGGGGACAGACATGACAAAAAGCAGACTCAACACAACAAACGGAGACCGAGACATCAAACAAAGACTGGCAAACACAAGGGGCAAACACAGGGCTTAAGTATGCAGGGAAAACGAGGGACAGGTGAAAACAATCAGGGGCGGAGTTACAAAACGAGGGGCAGGACTACAGATACCAAAACAAACGCACATGGACTAAACCAAAACACGAACACATGGACAGGACTGGGAGGGGCCAATCATGACACCTGCCTGCGTTCAATTAGCTTCAACAACACAGTCCAGTAATTAGCATAGCGTTTTAAACTCGAAAATCTGTGATATGTAGGTATGTAGAAGATCACTGCAGTTTTTTAATAGGTTGAGATTTTTTTGCAAAATGATGTAAATAGGGGTGGGAAATGAGTAATTGTACTTTGTCAGTGTGCTGACTATTATTTTGGAAGTTGTACTGGATTCGATGGTTATTAAAATTTAATACTTGTCTGTTAATCAGTTATATTTCCATACACTTTTTGCTCCTTGCATTTTCATTTAAAATCTCAAAATTCTTATTACAAATCTCAAAGACCAGGAGGTCTTCGTCTTTTTCTTGACATTCAGTTCAAGAGATCAAGAGATCAAACCACTTCATATTAGTGAAAAATAAAGCTTCCCAAAATTATGCAAATCTATCTCTGCATGAGCACCGTTACAACCCATTATTCATCACA
This sequence comes from Pygocentrus nattereri, assembly GCF_015220715.1. Classification (NCBI taxonomy): domain Eukaryota; kingdom Metazoa; phylum Chordata; class Actinopteri; order Characiformes; family Serrasalmidae; genus Pygocentrus; species Pygocentrus nattereri. The sequence continues at coordinate 4,540,727 of NC_051217.1, read as the reverse complement.
CTATACACCACCAGACAAAGAAAACTTAAATCTGTACATTTCACTTTTATATTCTTGAGTATGTTTAAATATCACTACTTTTACTAAAGTATATGCTTTCTCCATATTGTCACTTTGATCTGCCCATATTCTACTTTTCCTTGTACTTTTTCTCCAAAATCCACTTAGAACATGTTTTTTGTACCAGAAACAGTCGTAATTTATTTTCCAGCCTCTCTTTATTCCTTAGAATCAAATAGCCTGTTTTTGTTATTGTGTTTCTGAGATGAAAAAAAGGTAAAGGAGCTCTCTTCTGATTGGCTGCCATGTACTCTGCCTCTAAAGGTGGCACAACAAGTTATTAAGTTTAACAGGCAATTGCTTTTTCACTCTGTTGATACCGGCATTGCAAAATAGTTTTTGTTCAATAAATGAAATATTCTTTTGAAAAATGTTTTGTGTTTCCTCATATTCCTCTTGTCTTATATTACATTTTGAATGAGGATATGAAACCATGCGACGAACATGCAAAAGTAGAGGAAATCAGGAGGGGCAAATACTTTTTCACAGCCCTGCATGGATAATTCCGAGATTATTGTGTGACCACTCAATTAGTAACACTTTACATTTACCAAAAGACTGAATACACACATAAATGAGCTCTTTGCTGAAAGGTGTGTCACCCTGCATTATTCATAATTCCTTCATATTTTCTCTGTCCATGAATGCTCTCTCCAGTTTGATGGCAGGACGATGTTTTGTCCCCTGCTGACACACAATGCCCATCTGCACGTTACACTAATTCAAACCCAGCAAGAAAGGAATGCAAATCAAATGAAGTAATTAACTTAATTGTTGAGAATCTACAGTATGCTGTAACTGGGCTGACACTGTATTTGACTAATTATTTCTGTTTTTATCCAATCTGATGATTGGTCTGCTGAAATAAGAGCACATCCCTAATTGTTGAATTTCTCTCAGAGTACTGGTGATCAAACCATTGAAATATATTTGAAAGTTTGAAATTTGTTTGATGTCGGGAGTGTATCCGTTTAAATGAAGTTTTAGGGTTTATTCAGTTGTGCCAACATGCATGGAGAGAGTATAATAAATGCTCTCGTCCGTTGTTACAAAGGAGATTTATACATAGTTTCAAGGTCTTTTCCATCTTCTTCCAAATTTCAAAGTAGGTTAAGAATATCAAAGAAAAAAACTCCCCCGCTCCTTTAGATTCTGCACTTGACAGGCACGCTGAAATTCAAAAAGACGCATATCATTGCTGCATCCTAAGAGAAATAACCTGAAACACTGAAGGGGTTTTTTCTCACTTTCCCTCCTTTTATTTTTTTGAAGTGAGGTGTTTTGAACTTGAAAGGAAGAGGCAGAGTTGGATGTGCTGGGTGTATAGTTCACCTGCTGGAACACTGAAAGACTTGGGAGAGTCACAGAGACACAGAAAATGGGCTTCTTCTGTGACAGGGATTTTTTTGGCTATGTCCCTCTCATCCTTTGAAAGAAGAAGTGGGCAGTCAAATTGATTATGCCATGCCCCCCAGCCCTCAGCAGCTCACCCAACTTGCTTCTACACAGCAGATGTGAGCCCACCATTGAGAAGGAGTCTGAGACTGGTGCTGTTTGCCTGATATGGAGTAAGTCTGAGTGAGTCAAACTGATACACAGTCTGTGTCCAATTATTACAGAATGAGCTGCACATTTTGCCCTGAACTGGAATTATCTGGCACTACAGTTTTACATGCACACAAAATTCCAACTGCATAATATGGTTCTAACAATGTTAGCCATTGAAAGTTATTACTGTCACATTGAAACACTATTCAGATGTGATTACACAGTGAGTTATGCATGGAAATACATTAATGGTCCATTTATATACACTGTTGACATCTTTGAATCTGCATTTCCAGATGTTTCTTTTTGTTACCATGACAAAAAAGGATATAAAGGATGGTCTCTTTAAAACAAGACTGTACACAGCAACATCCTTCCACAGGGTTTCTACAGGGTCCTGGAAAATTATGGAAATGTGCCAAAATCTAGTATTAAAATGGACTTATAAAGGAATAAAAACCGAAAAGCAGCTTAAAAGTCATGGAAAATGTTATCATTTACTTCTTTAATCACTTTCACTTCATGATGTAAACACACAAACTTTGAGAGTGGCTTAAGGCTGTGTTCAGATGGCAGAACATATACCGCCCAAAAATGGCATTATATCTTCTAGCAGATGCGGATTTCACAGGCTCTGCTCGTTCCGGCATGGAACATAATTTTCCCGCCTTGGATCCTCATGATTTCAGTTGAAAAATGTTCAACTTCAGCGAAAAAGCTTTCTGTGTGAGGTGCTTAAGTATCAGGCTTCCCGCCCATTTCAGGGCCCATGAAGATCCGCTGCGCTTCTTTTTTGCTTTGTAGAAGTTGTCGCGGGTGGATTCTGTGCAGTTCATACCTTTATCCAAATACACTCTGCCTTCAGAATGCAGCTTTAGTTGATTTTTCACAGGACCAATGACCGCACCCATGTTGTGCTTTCTTATTTGTGGTATCAACAGCATGCGCATCATGAACCTTCTCTGAGGTCTACCTCTTCTCCTTCTACCCAGCAGCTCCATCTCCACCATTCTTTGCCCAATATATCCACTATTCCTCCTCAACACATGTCCAAACCATCTCAACCTGGCCTCTCTGGCTTTATCTCCAAACTGCTCCACCTTCACTGTCCCTCTGATCTGCTCATTTCTAATCTTGTCCATCCTTGTCACTCCCAACGAAAAGCTCAGCATCTTCATCTCTGCCACCTCCAGCTCAGCCTCCTGTCTTTTAGACAGAGCCACAGTCTCCAAACCAGACATCATAGCAGGACGCACAACTGTCTTGTAAACCTTCCCTTTCACTCTTGCTGCTATCCTTCTGTCACACATCAGCCCTGACACCTGTCTCCACCCACTCCATACTGCCTGCACCCTCTTCTTCACCTCTTTTCTACACTGTCCATTGCTCTGGATGGTTGACCCAAGAAATGTCCTTTGAATAAGAGAAAAAAAAGCAATCAGCAGTTCTGTTAGGAGTTGTTTCTGACCTTACCAGAGAACTGTTCTTCATGAACTTGATCTTCATGAAGCAGTGGTTAGTCACCAGTAGATGTGCAATGGGTGGTGAGAGCTCACATGTTCTCATGGGTACTACTGTGTTTTTTAATGTTGTTCTACCATGTTTTCAGCGTGGGCAGCGCAATTCACGACAGTTCTCATTCAGAAATACAAAAAACATCTCTCCCTCTGTCCTTATGGACATGCTCAGTCAGATAGATCACTCTGACTTTAATAGTGACAATGTAAACCAGCTTGTGACTCACTATGACATTACCCTCTCTGCTATCTTTAATGAATTGGCACCATTAAAGACTCGCAAAGTATCTTTCACCCAGTCTGCCCCCTGGTTTACACCAGAGTTGCGCAAGCTAAAGTCTGCTGGTCGTCTGCTTGAGCGTCGCTGGAGGAGAACTGGCATGATGGTGCATGCCCTTGCTTATAAGGATCATGTTGGTTACTATAAAGAGGAGCTGCAAAAAGCAAAAACACTTTATTTTTCAAATGTCATTCAGTGCTCCACTGATAATCTGCGAGGTCTTTTTCAAACAGTTAATAAGCTGATCCGCCCTCTGAATTGTTTTCCTTTAACACCTTCGGCTGATCTCTGTTCAAAGTTTATTAATTTTTTTAATCTGAAAATCGACTCTATTTACTCTCAGTTTGCTTTTACGCGGCCTATATTGAATCATCAATCTCTCTCTGTTCAATTCTCTGGTTGTTGCCTTTCTAATTTTTCTACTGTTAATGAGAGTTTTGTTGGTGAGCTTATTATGAAATCTAGAGCCACTACATGTCAGTTAGACCCCATTCCAACACAGTGGGTGAAATCTTGTCTCCCTGCTATTTGTCCCCTTATCACCAAGGTCATAAATGCATCACTCACTGCAGGCTTGGTCCCTCCCTGTTTGAAATTAGCTGCTGTTACTCCTGTGCTAAAAAAACCTGGCCTTGACCCTGAGAATTTTGCTAACTTTAGGCCCATTTCTAATCTTCCACTCCTGGCCAAAGTATTAGAGCGAACGGTTGCTTCTCAGCTACACGAACATCTGGAATCGAATGATTTGTACGAAGTGTTCCAGTCTGGTTTCAGGAGGAACCATAGCACAGAAACGACTCTACTCAGAGTTGTGAATGATTTGTTATTAGCTGCTGACCAGGGGATGCTAAATGTATTGATTCTTTTAGACCTGACTGCTGCGTTTGATACTGTTTGCCATAACCTGCTACTTACCAGGCTTGAGACACTTATAGGTATAAGTGGCACCGCTCTTTCCTGGTTTAAGTCCTACCTATCTGATAGGCAGCAGTTTGTTTCTATTGGTGGCTACAAGTCTGATTTGTGTGCGCTGTCCCGTGGTGTCCCCCAGGGATCTGTACTTGGCCCTCTACTTTTCATTTTATATATGCTTCCACTTGGCAACATCATTAGAAGGCATGGGCTCCAGTTTCACTGCTTTGCGGACGATGTGCAGATCTATGTTTACTCTAAACCATCTCATACCTGTCCGCCTGCTGTGCTAAGTGACTGCTTACTTGATGTACGTGCCTGGCTGGTTGAAAACTTTCTAAGCCTTAATGGTACTAAAACTGAGGCCATACTGATTTCCTCTCCTGCTACTGCCAGAAAGCTCAGTAGCCTTGCTTTCTCTATACCAGGGTTTGTTGTCTCCTCCTCTGCTCAGGTTCGAAATCTGGGTGTAATTTTTGACACAACACTGTCGTTCGAACCCCACATAAAAAATGTCTGCAAAACAGCCTTTTTTCATTTAAAGAACATTTCCAGAATTCGCCCATTTCTGTCCTCTGCTGCTGCTGAGATCATTACTCATGCATTCGTGACCTCTAGATTAGACTATTGTAATGCAGTGTTGCATGGTCTCCCTACCCGGCTTTTAAACAGACTGCAGTATGTGCAAAACTCTGCTGCTAGGGTGTTGACCCATAAAAGATCTTGGGAACATATTACACCAGTATTGAGGGATCTCCACTGGCTTCCAGTCCAGTTTAGAGTACAGTATAAAATACTGGTAACTGTTTTTAAATCTCTCCATGATCTTGCCCCCACTTATTTGGGTAATCTACTTCAGATGTATGTTCCAACTCGCACTTTACGCTCCTCTTACTCTCATCTCCTAATTGTGCCTTCTACAAAATTCCGTACTCTAGGTGATAGAGCGTTTGGTGTTGCTGGCCCAAAACTCTGGAATGGGCTTCCACTACAGCTCCGTACATCATCATCTCTATCATGTTTTAAAGCCGGTCTTAAAACCTATCTCTTCCAGCTAGCATTTGAGTGAGAATTTCTCTCGAACTTCTATTTATTTTAGTTAAGTCTTTTATTATTGTTTTATTTTTATTGTTGTTATTTTATATTTTTTTTTTTCTTAGTTTATTTTATATATTGTTATAAATCTTAATGTATTATCTGTTTTACTTTTTTTGTATTGTACAGTGTCCTTGGGTCTCTTGAAAGGCGCTTTATAAAATAAAAGTATTATTATTATTATTATTACTAGCATTTCAACACTACCATCGATCTCAATAAGTGATGTTATTGCACATTAATATGTGACATTTACTGTTGCTGTTATGTTAAATGTGATGTTCTACCACTAAATACTGTTTAATATATTAAGTCATTCTGTACATAAGTCAAAAAAGTGGCAACTCTACATAACAAGCAGCATAAGCAGCTGCCACCAGCGCCCCAAACAACTTCTAGTTTACTGTACTACCATGTTGACTAAGATGCAAGCGTAAGGTGAAGAAAAAAAAAACTGCTGGTTGATTATGTCTCAAATAAACATGTTTGCATCTGGAGCCAAAAAAAACAAAACATGGTCCAGAAAAACAAAATAAATTTTTTTTAAAGATGGTTTTTTTTTTTTTTTTTTTGCTATTATATGTTAGAAATATTGTCATTTTAGCCTTGTAAGAAGTGATACAATAAGTGCTGGATCTGATCTGTGTAACAAAACAAGGTCAACTTAAGAAAGAAACCTAACAAACATAAACAAGGTTGATCCAGATTTAAATACACAAACTGTGATCAATCTAGGTTTAGATACTCAGGCATGTATGACAAATAGTCAGTTACATGAAACATAAGGAGATGCCAAATAAGGACAAAGAAATCAGATATTAATATGTAGAAAGTAAAGTATTTAAAACAGTAAAAAAAATGCAACACTGTCTTCACTGCCAGCAGGGTTAGATCCGACAAAGCTTACGGTTTGCTAGATAAGCAAGAAATACTGTGTAGCAAGACAGACCCCATGGATCGAGAACACTGAGAAGGTAAATCTCTCATTTAAAATGTTACTTATTAGACCCCAAACAAGCATCCAATTACCAGTAAAACACAGTTAGCCAGATAAAATTTTGTGTAATTTAGACAGCTTGTGGTAGTCATTGTTTTCAGTCATCACATAATTTTAATCAGTGTGATGATGAGTTATTAATCTCAGTGTTACTGAGCTCTGCTAAAGCCTGAGTAGACTGATAAATCAATGTGATGATCAGTTATTAATCTCAGTGTTACTGAGCTCTGCTAAAGCCTGAGTAGACTGATAAATCAATGTGATGATCAGTTATTAATCTCAGTGTTACTGAGCTCTGCTAAAGCCTGAGTAGACTGATAAATCAATGTGATGATCAGTTATTAATCTCAGTGTTACTGAGCTCTGCTAAAGCCTGAGTAGACTGATAAATCAATGTGATGATCAGTTATTAATCTCAGTGTTACTGAGCTCTGCTAAAGCCTGAGTAGACTGATAAACCAATGTGATCGGTTATTAATCTCAGTGTTACTGAGCTCTGCTAAAGCCTGAGTAGACTGATAAATCAATGTGATCGGTTATTAATCTCAGTGTTACTGAGCTCTGCTAAAGCCTGAGACAGAGAAGTTAATGTAATGATCAGATATTAATCTTAGTGTTACTGAGCTGTTTCGAGGAATGATCAAACAAATCTCCTTAGTAGTAGACATGTTTGCAGGTGATAAATTTAGCATCTGTGTTGTGCTGGACCTCTGTTTGGGGAATTGTGGATGCAGCAGTGGACTGAAGCAGAAAGAGAAAAATAAAAGTTAAGAATTTTCTGAAACTCATTTAAATAATAAGTGATTTTTTTCATGAAATGTAAGTCAAGAAACAGAATAATTACATGAATAACACTGTGAAAAATAAAAAATAAATATTTCCAAGATTTATTTTTAATGCGGTCTAAATGTATTCCGAATAAATGTAACAGAAATGAATAAATTAATACTTTTAAGACAGTGTATTCAGTGTTCAAAAAACTACTAAAACATTTATTTAAACCTCCTGGTCCAGCCCCCTTGTTTCATGACTCCACCCATGATTGTCTCCACCTGTTTCCCGCCTGTCCTTCATTTACCCTGTGTATTTAATTGGTCAGTGTCAGGAAAGATCTACAGTCATGTGGAAATTAAGTAATCCCAATGAAATATTTCTTTTTTTAATTTGCTGGGGTGCCCTGGCTTCTTCTCTACTTGTAGATGGTCTTCCAGACAGCAGAAGGATTTATTTCTAATAGTTTTGAAACACTTCTCTGTAACGGGGTGGACACATATGCAGAGATAAGCGACTTTTATTATGGGCAAATCCAGGGTCATCGTCTAAACGGTCTAGGTTCATGTAGCCAACACGGACTGATCGGAGGGGCAGACATAACAGAAACCAGAATCAAATATATAAGCAGAACAGTACAAACAACAATACAAAGACCAATACAAACAAAGGCCAGCAAACACAAGGGGCAAACACAGGGTTTAAAGGTGACTATATGTTAGCAGATATGGCTGGTCATATTATTAGAGGAAACAATGAAAAGAGCTGTCTGGCTAGCATGTACAGTATCTCACAAAAGTGAGTACACCCATCACATTTCTGCAAATATTATATGACAACACTGTAGAAATGAAACTTGGATATAACTTAAAGTAGTCAGTGTACAGCTTGTATAGCAGTGCAGATTCACCGTGGATGATTATTTCAATGCCTCTGGAAAAATTATAGGACTGGACTATACAAAGTAAAAAATATGCTGTCAGCATGTCTGTTAGTTTACCATTAGCTTGGTGCTAACATTATACTGCAAAAAGATGCTAATAGACATTGGTATTGTTCCAATAGGGCTGTAGCAGTTTCTCCAGGGCAAACCCCTTGCAGAATTCATAGACCAGATTTTGGCCTACAAATGATAATGGTTATAACATTTTGATGCCATTGTGTACATTACTTGGCCACATTTTAGCTAAGCTGCAGATCCAATTTCAGCAAACATTTCAAAACATAGCACTTTTTATTGTCAGTTGTAACCAGCATCTGCATTGCTTGCAAGTCCTGAGGACTCTTCCATAAAGTAGTCACTTAAGTGGCTCAGAGCATTACTTCAGTCAAGTGTTGGAGTTTTACTACACTTTTTGTAAGAAAGCAGTGTGGCCGGAGCCACCGGCCGCTATAATCCAGCATGCCGGGAGAGCTCAGCCGAGAGGAACTAGAGTGAAGTGGATGTCAACTGTACTCTCAAATGATGGATGGCACTCACCTAAGATGATGGATGACATTCAGCTCTTTGTTTCCCTCCATGCTAAGTGGGTTACTGAAACAACAGGCTGGCTCCAGCAGCTCCTGAGCATGCTCTGGCCATGCGAGCCATAACCTTGAAGGGTCGACAGCTAAAATGGAATCTGTTCACGACGTGGCACCCGTCTACACTCCCTCAGAAATTTCACGCTTGTTCTTTTTTTTTTTCCCCGCCAACATGAAAAAAGCCTCCTCTCTCTCTGATGAATAACAGCATTATCTTTTGTTTCGTCTTCTCGGCGCTGAATCAAAATAAACAGAGCTAATTAAACATGTGGAAAGCAATTAAAAATCCTCTATCAGCTGTGGACAGATTTGAGGGATTTGTGAGACATGCTTTATGCAGAAACCTTGTTTAATGTTCAAAGGTCTTTTGAGTTTTTTTTCCAAGTACATTTCCGGTACAGAATTGAGCACAAGCATTTCACTTTCATTTTTGCCTGCTTTCTTGTGTATCAGGCAGAGGTACACTTAAACATTATAATAACATTATCTTGTCTCCCAGGGACCCGACGACCCCAGGCTCAAACACTGATGGTGTGTCCAATTTAGGGGTGTAAAAATGCATTGATTCATCATTCTACATCACCCTGAATGGGGAAATTAAACTGCATTGGAATATTAGAATCACTTCTAATAATATTAAAAGTCTGATGTATGCTTTCAGGTTATTTTGATACATAAAATCCCTAAACTCCTCCAACACCAGGCCCCTGAATAAACCTTGGTGGACTGTTTTTATTGGTTATATTCTATTCTAGTCCCATTTGACTATTCACTGAGTTTTTTTTTTTCATAATTCTGAATCATACTAAAATAATCAGGACAAATGAATCATTTCCCAAAGCACTTTAACTGAATTAGATCATTATCAGGTCAGAAATTTCCACCCATCTTCCAAGTGCATCTTAAAATGTATGAAATGACTATTGGAGCTCAATGACAATATGGTGCTGTCCTTTCCAACTACAGTTTGCCAAGATTCTAGAGTTTATAGCTACCTTTGGAAGTAATGCTAGCATAATAACTTCGTCATGGATTGGGTTTTCATGGACAAGCAAGCCCAAGATCTCCATGAGCAATGAGAAGCGTTGGCTGGAGTGGTGTAAAGCACACAACCACTGCATGCTTGCGCAGTAGAAACAAGTTCTCTGGATAGATGAATCATGCTGCACCATCAAGCAGTGCCCAAATGCATAAAGCTATCTGTAAAGTTTGGTGGAGGTGGAAAAAAAACTTTTATCATGGTTTGGTCCTCTTAGGTCCAGTGAAGAGAAATCTAAATGCTACAGGATACAATGGTATAATGCAAAACTGTCTGGTTCCAACTTTGTGGCAACAGATTGAGAAAGAGTTTTTGGTAACACTTTATTTGAAGGCTACCTACATAAGCTACATAAGTTGCTAGGAACCTGGGGGTTATGGTAGATGACCAACTCTCCTTTTCGCACCATGTTGCCTCGGTGGCTCGGTCCTGCCGCTTTGCGCTGTACAACATCAGACAGATACGGCCGTCTCTAACACAACAAGCCACCCAACTCTTGGTACAAGCAGTGGTCATCTCACGCCTCGACTACTGCAATGCCATACTAACGGGCCTCCCGGCCTGTGTTGTAAAACCACTGAAGATGGTTCAGAACGCTGCAGCGCGTCTGGTCTTTAACCAACCAAAACGGGCGCATGTCACCCCACTGCTCATTGACCTCCACTGGGTACCGGTTGCTGCTCATATCAAATTTAAAATCATACGATTGCCTACATGGTGTTAACAGAACGGGCTCCTTCCTACCTGCACTCACTCCTAAAGGCTTACAGCACCGCCCGGCCACTGCGATCCTCCATTGAACGTCACTTAGCTTTGCCAAACATTCACACAAAGCAATCGAGACTGTTCTCATACTTGATTCCCCAATGGTGGAACAAGCTACCTTCCGCTGTCAGAGCAGGGGCGTCTCTCGCTATGTTTAAGAAACTCCTGAAGACAGAGCTCTTCAGGGAGCACTTACTCTAATCGCCTCTTGCAATCTAACCACTACCAACCTCATCTCCTTCTTGCCCTCCTTCCCATCTCTACCCCGCTATTACCCTTTGGCCTCCTTTAAGGCCTAATTATGTTTGTTCTATGTACTTCATTATTTGTAAGTCGCTTTGTATAAAAGCGTCTGCTAAATGTAATGTAATGTAATGTAATGTAAAAGGGCTTCATGACACATTCATAAGAGCTGAATAATGTGTTTATGAAGCACTACTTGAACATTTATTAAGTGCTTATGTCGGTTCTCGCGACCTGACATAAGATGTTTTATGAAATAAATGACATTGTCCTGACATAATATGAATAAACCTTGAACATATTTACAGCACTAAACATATTTAAAACACTATACATAACTATATATGTCAGCATTCTTAAGACGACATTGTATTAATATCAGGTGAAATATGCCTGGAAACCACCCCCTCTTCAAGATGATTGATGCAATTATGTATAGTGTTTTAAATGTGTTTACTGCTGTAAATGTGTTCAACGTTTATTCATATTATGTCAGTACAATGTCATTTATTTCATAAAACATCTTATGTCAGGTTGCGAGAACCGACATAAGCACTTAATAAATGTTCAAGTAGTGCTTCATAAACACATTATTCAGTGCTTATGAATGTGTTATGAAGCCCTTATGTAGGTAGCCTTCAAATAAAGTGTTACCGAGTTTTTCCTGTTTCAGCATGACAGCACCTCCATGCACAAAGCAATGTCCATAAAGAAAAAGTTGGTGTGGAAGAGCTAAACTGGTCTGCAGACAGCTCTGACCTCAACCCCATCAAAAACAGTTGGTATGAACTGTAACACCAACTGATGCATCACTAACATCAGTGTTCTGTGTCTGCTCATGTGGCTGAATGGAAATAAAACCCTACAGCCATGTTCCTAAATCTAGCGGAATGCTTTCCCAAAAGAGCAGAAGCTGGTTTAGCAGCAGAGGGGGATTAACTCAATATCAATGCTCATGGTTTTGGAATGAGATGTAAGCACATATGGATGTAAAGGTCAGGTGTCCACATACTTTGGCCCATGTTATGTACATCATGTAAATAGCTCTACAGTTGCTGGGCAATCTGCCTATAAAGGCACCTTTTTACAGACACTCCAAAAGGGTACCTTGTAAATCAAACTGAAACCCACAGAAAGCATCAATTCATCAAAATTAGTTTTCTTTTGTACAATGAATATCACAGTTTATCATGGCTTGTTTGACTCTTGTTTTCTCTGAACTCCAGCAAACTCTGCATGAATGTTTTCCCAGAGATACTCTGTGAGTGCAGCCCTGCAGTACTAAGTGTACAGCCATGAATTGTTCACAACCTGTGGTGAGAATGGAATCAAATCATCCTGAAAGGAGAATAAGATTGTTTGTTGTAGCCGCAGCAGTGCTTGTAGTAGTATATGTTGCTCAGACAGTGCGTGTGTTCTCACCGTGAAGCAGCTAAGCACTTTCCTCTCCAAACATGGCCAGCTTTAAATGGCTCTATCCCAGCTGTGTCGGGGGAACTCCAGCAGAAACAGTGGAGCGTACTGTATTGCCAGTGCACTACAAGAACTATGTTGTGCTCACCCGCAGCAGTAGGTTGTTATTTTTTTTTAATCCAGCGTTTTAATGATTTCTCTCTGTGTCAAAACCTGATTTATGTCACACTGTGCAGTTCGGAAGTTTTTCAAGTAGTTTTTTGCAACACACCTTGCTGTGCCTGAACTTAACCGCCCTCCAGCAAACACAGCTCAGACCTGCCTCTGAAAATAAAGACTAAATGACAAACTCACATCCTGTGGAGCAGAGGCCAATAAAGCTGAAGGCAAAGTGAATGAGAATGCTATCGCATTAAATGATGAGACCAACATATTTATATTTAACTGCACACTTATTTACTGTTACTGCTAATATGGTTGTGACAAATGATCTCACTGGTTCCACTGGTGACAGAAAACAGCATTGCACTACCTTATTTGTGGATCTAAGACTTTTGATTCAGTTGATCATGAATTGCTGCCCAACAAACCTAGGGATGTTGGTTTCAGTCCTAGGTTTGTTAAATGGTTCACAATTTATTTTAAAGATTGAACCCTATATTTTCTTGAAATAATTAAAGTTGTCCCCCAGGGCTCCATTCTGGGACCTATTTTATTTTCTAATTTTATAAATGACTTGTGTAAGAACATTCTAGCCAAAATGCACCTTTATGCTGATGACACTGTCATTTATATGTGCTTCCGCCATAGTACAGACGGTACAAGAGCTTCAGACTCCATTACAGTCCTTACAATCTGGTCTGCTCAGTTAATATTGGTGTTTAATGCTAAGAAAACAAAGCCCATGGTCTTCTTAAAAGTTCAGTTATGGTGGCTTAATGATTTCAGCATTTTTACATCCAATGGTAAGTCCACTCAAAGGGTAACCACATACAAGTATCTGCATATTTGGTATGTGGTACATTTCATGTAATGTAGATATTGGAAATCTAGTAGGGAACCTAAAATTGAAGACTGATTTTATTTTAGAAATACATCTGGTTTTATTTATGCTTGTTTTATAAGCAAAAATACTTGTCTTACTTGTCTAAAAAATGCATCAGTATATTTTATCACAAATACAAAGTCTCTTATTCACCAATGCATTCATTATGATTTGGTGGGCTGGAAATCACTGACCACTTGCAGACCTATGGTATATGTATCTGTAAAGCAATACTGAGTAAACTTCCAGCTTAACTCTGTACCATTATTTGTTTGAGCTTGGGTAGTTACCAGCTATGCTCTTAATGGTGGTTACTTTTGAATGTACTCTGGGTTTTAACAGATCTGGGGAATACTGCTTTTTCCTATTAGGCACCTTGGACATGGAATAATCTGCAGAAAGATGGAAAAAAATGGATACACTTATAATTCATTGAAAAAATGTAAGTGCATCATAAAGAATGTGGTGACTGAGACATGTGGTTGTGCAGAGGCCTTTGATTTTAATGAGCTTTTTTATGCATCATGTTATATATTCATATTTTATGTTGCATTTTAAAAAGTTGTGTCTTTGTGGCTGCTATCTTGGCCAGATCTCTCTTTTAAAAGAGATCTTTTTTTCATCTCAATGGGTCTTACTGAGTAAATAATTAAAAAAAAAAAAAAAAAAAAAATATATATATATATATATATATATAAACTGTAAAAAAGTATGATTTTGGCAATATCCTTTAATGATGCAGAGGTTTGTTTTAGTTGTTATGGTATGGTTCTTTTTCTTTCCTAAATAACCCTTGAATGTAGGCTCCTTTGCAAACTGGGTCAAAAATATATTACCAAGAATTTACACCATGCCAAGAAATGTCCAGAAGAACTTGCTGTCCATAACTTCACTCTTTTGAAATTTAAGTGTTGATGTTTTATCAGTGAAAAACTGGTCTCAGTTCTGATGTTTGTAGTTTATATCCTAGTTATGGAGTTTTGCACATGAATTATAAATATTGTCAGAACTGAATCTGCTAAAAAGAAGTAGAGTTCAGTAAAGGTAAATTCATTAGGATTTTAGCTTTCCGTTTGCATAACGCTAATCATACTGCTGCTAACCACATTAGCCCTTTTTGGGGCGTCTGTAATGTCAGGTTGCCATATTCTTTTAAATGTTTTCTTAGGCTGTTCTTTATTCATTACACAGCTTACCCAGTGCTAGCGTAAAACTGAAGAGCCACATAAATTGGCAGATTGTCTAGTCTCCCAGTGAGCACACACTCCACTACCATTCCAGAGAAATATGTTACATTATTTGCTTATGACTGAATCAAGTCCCAGGCTTGATATTTATTTTTTATCAAAGTCCTTCTTGCGGCGGCCCCACAAAGACCTGACGGCGATGCTGGCACAATGGCTAATGTGATAAAAGTGCCGCAGAGGGGGCTGTCTTTTGGACTCGGCCAGGCTCCGAGAGCAACGGGGCTGAACTAACACGAGCTGGTAGATAGGACGCAAACACCTGACACATCAGTTAACGCGCCTCTCAGCAGGACCCTGCTCCAAACCTGCCACAGCCAATCACATCTCACACAGGCTGAACCCCAGCGCTGGCTCCTCCACTCCTATCATCTATCATTTACCAGCCTCATCTCACAAGCTGCACCTCTACAGGGGCCACGCCAAGCACACCAGGCCTAAAAGGAGACAGCTAGGGAATATGCAAGAAACTGCTCATCTTTTATTTGCTGAAACTTTTATATGGTGTGTATGAATGTGCTGTTATGCTTAATTTAACTGTGTTAAATTATTTTAATTTAACTGTGTTCATTTAACTGTGTTAAATTAAGCCCTGCATATCATGCATTAATTTGCAGAGTTGTTTGTGCACATCCATATTGTTCATGTGCAAACCAGTAGTAGTTGTCAAGGATTTTATTGTTGATGAAGGGTGTATTGGCTTTTACCTAAACCCGCTTTTAAACCATGAGACTCTCAAATTTACAGATGAAGATGTGAACGCTACTCATGTAGCAGCACACATAGGCTACATAGCTTTCAAGGGCCCATATCACTGATAAAAGATTTTCCTACTTTTTAAAGAAGAAAAGTCACATGATATGTAAACATTGTTCAAAATCTATTACATTTCCATGTACATTACATGTCTGTGCAGTGCATATACAGAAACCCTGCATATTTAGCCCAGTCATTACATTTGTGATGTAAAAAAAAACATAGCATAATATGTCTAATAAATTATAAAATATCCCCATACAGCAGTTTAGCTCTGCCCACCGATGCTGAAGTTCTAAGGAGTGTTTCAGCACAGACAGCTTTACGAATAAGACACAATACAGGGCAGCCAAACAGAACACAGAATTTTTGGGCCAATCACAACAAACATCAATTTTGTTATATTTTCATAGCCTTCTCTATCGCTTTTTTAAAATAATACTTTGGTGCTGAGATGGTTAACCTCTGTTCACTTTTCACTCTTTTCAATAAAATTTATAATTTGGCTAGGGTGCCTTAACTTTTCCATGCACAATGTATAATATGTTTTTTTCAGCATGTAGAGTGTCCATGTTTTGCCTTCATTACAGCCTACATTCATTTCAGGCGGCTTCCTTTCAGTTTTTCAAAGAAATCTGCAGGGATATTTTTCCACACCTTCCAAAGTTCAGTCTTAGAAGTTGGTTTCATTGTTTTCCTTCCATGAGTCAACATATTCCAAACACATCTGATTATGGTGAGGTCTGGACTCTGGGCTGGTCAGTCTATTGTTCTGAGAACAGCAGCAGCATCTTTGTTTCATTTCTTAATTTTCGTCTGTTTTGTCTATGTCCTTTTCTCAGGAACAGCTTCTTCACAGCTGCACATCCTTTCAGAAGGATGGACAGAAAAGCTTGTGTGTTTTTGTGGAGCTTGATTTTCTCCTCTCTTTCAAAGATTAGAGTATTAAGTGTTGTGTTACTTTCTTTAGACTTCCTTCTTTCTTAAGCAAGTACGTTAACTTGTATCTAATCTCCTCAAATATAAATAAATATCATATGAACAGTGAATAATTTGTATTTAATAGCTGCTGTGACTTTAAATGAAATAAATGAATAGTGCTGACTTTTGAACAGTGTTGTATTTCAGTCTTAAAGAACAAGAGCAGCCTGTTTCATTCTAAGGGAGAAAGAGAGTTTTGACACATGAACTCACACAAAAACAGAAAGACATTGGGGGGGGGGGGGGGGGGGGTGTAGCACAGTGGCCATTTAAAATACAGTATAAAGCAGCCTAGACGTTGCAAAAGAGCACATGTGCAAAGGCTAGAAACAACTTGAAAACAAGTTGGAAAAGTTTAGCAATTTTCAAAAATGTAACAGTAGCACCTCTCCTCCCCATTGATATGCAGGACATGCAGACCTAATGTGTGTCGAGCTCTAGACCTCCTGATGGCTCATTTGCCTTGCCCTATACTCTGATTTGAGCTAAGAGCGAACCAGCAACAAATCAGCATCTTAATTAAACTGGTGTTTAATTAAAAGAGCCAAGGTGTTTACATTATCTCTCTCTCCTTCAGATAGTGTGGAAAAGCAATTTAAAAGAGGACGGATGTTGGTGTATAGTTAAATAGTTGAATGCAAATCACTGCCCAATTCTCTCTAGTGGTGTGCTCTATTGGATGACATTATGGGATATTGGGCTTGATTGGATTGATTTTGCTGTAGGAGCTCTCAGCCATTTATGAAGGCCCTAGCCTCAGAGAGCGAGCAGGCAGTGTACTGAGCTCTACGACACGTGCAATTGTAAGAAATTGCATCAAATGACATCATCATTTAAAGCAGAACATAAACTATAGCACTGATGAAGTAAATGGGACATATTTATTCGTCATGTGTCTGTTTTCCAAGGTAGGTTATGGCGAGATCAAGTTATTGGAAGAGCATTCGCTTTTTCCTCTGTGTTGCCATTTTGAACGAGAATTATTCCGGCTCTCCAAGAAACCATTTGTGCTCTTTCTTCACTGCTGAAGATTTCTGTAATCAGACTTTTTCTTTAAATTGAAATGAAGTCAGGGATTCTCTCTAATAGGCAATATGGAGCTCTGATGGGAAAGCTTAGGTCTGATAATGCCTTATCTTTAGCCAATTTAATTTAAGTCCAGAGACAAAGTGGCTCAGCTCAGAAAGCTTAGCAAATACTCCCCTTATTACAAGAAAGATGGACAACCAGTGAAAAAGAATGGTATAGTTTGAGGTTTAGTACAAAACCTGGCAATAGGAATGTTTTTTTTCAGCAAGTTAGCACTGATAACAATAGTGCTAATCTCCAAAGAAATGCATTACAACATTTATTATTTTTTTTATTCTAAGCATCTACTGAGTCTTACTTCTAGTCAGACGCTGTGGTTAGATGCTCAAGCTTTTAAGTGCTTCAACTTGCCAAGAGCTTCCACTTGAAATATCCATTTTGCTCCTCTACAGTGAGCAGAGCGAGGTGAGTGGTTGTGCATATGTACAGCAACAGAAGCTGAGGAGAATGGGCCAGGGCTTTCTGTCTGGCTCAGTACATACAGAAAAATGGTGGAGAATGACAGCCAGGCAGTGATGGCAGAACACCACCATGGTGCATTACGCATGGCTCAGGGTCAACCGCCTGATGTTCTACATCATATCATCATGAGTGGATGCAATCAGCTCTGTGAAAGGGCACAAGCATCAACTCATTGAAGCAGGACGTCACAATTAGAGTGGCACAACCCACCCTAAAAATGTAACCCAGGGAGCTGTAATTATCGTCATCGGCCGACCGCGTCTTGTAAGAGTTTGTGTGTCTGTCCCATGTGTTGGCATTACATCTGGGTGTGTGTGGGTGAAAAGCTTCTTGTGCAAGTTAATGTGTGTCATAGACATTTACCTCTGCCCTTCACAGTTCATTTCCTTCCCCATCTGTTTCTCATCCCCAGTCTCCACACTGAGGGCTGATTATTTTCCATAACAAAGTGAGAGACACTCTTAATGCACACTCCCGCGTCTCCACTGAGAATCATTATCTGAACCCCCATGATAATCTGAAAGGTCAGACATATTCCTCTAGACTGACAGACCGCTCTAGCGGGTCACTAAATCGTAAAGATTAATCTTGCTATTCCTTTGTCAACCACAGAGGCCTCTTTTGTGGAGAACAAAAACGGGAACACATTAGAGCATCTCCCTCTCCTCCCCCATACAGATATGACTTGGAAGACGTTTCTATTGTACAGGCAAAAGTTTGAAATGTGCTGCCTAGGCCAAGTCAACAGAACAGCACCGCCTGGGGCAGTGGTGGTTAACAACCAGTTGAAAAGTTATATCCAGTCAGTCCTGGCTCACCTCTCCTACAGCTTGGCTATTAGCCATCCGTGTGGAGAGCATGCACTCCAACCTCTACATGCTCTGTCCACAAATTACTTTTTTGCACTAGTTGGACAAACTTTAAGGTTAGACAAACTTTATAGAGCCTTGACAAAAATCCCATTCAGCCTAAGGAATTTGCTTTAAAATGCCTTTAAAGTCACTTACATATAACATGATACCCATATGTTTCATTTCAAAATGCTCCATTATCTTTGTCCCTACGTTTCAAAACTGCTGCAGCAACTTCAGCAGCTGTAAACTCTCTGCACACCATTTTACATTTGTCTCCAATATGAACGACTGAATGAAGACGAATGGGTTTCTGGCATGATAGGCAAGTCCAAACAGTCTACTGGTCAGTTTCACACACAATGTGAACAGACACACGAATTCAACAATTACAGAGTCAGAGGCAGATGTTGTGTATTTGCTTCTTTACACCCTCATAACTTCGGATGTGAGTCACACACAATCCTGTGATTAGATGGAATGGAAAGGACAGACTATAGATTCAGGATATGTTTAAACCTTATTTCTGTTCTGTATTATCACAAAGAAAGAGAAACATACATAGAAACAATGAATTTGATGAAATGAGTTTTTGGACCCCAGAGGGTTAGAATGCTATGTTACTGACCTAAACCATGTCGTTGTAGCTATTTCAAACCAGACAGGCTGGAAATAACATCTGAGCTTGATTACACAACAACAAAAAACTACATTTTTGATCATATAGTGTTACCCTTTATATGCATGCAAAATAAATATAATTTTAAATTAATATCTTATTTTTTTGCGTTTTTTGGCAAGAACTGAGTTGTGTTCTGGGCTGAATGGAAGCTTAGCCAATGCTCTATGAATGTTATCCTAACTTGCAACCCTTGCTATGAAAGAATGCATTTATAACAGTATCAAGGATAGGTCAGTTGACCCCTAGCTAAGCCAACGACCCCGCCCTGCTGTTGCTACATTTGACAAACTTTCAACATACAATTTTAATGATCAATGATAAATGTATAATTATGTGCATTTTGAGGGGAAAATTGAAACCTATTGGGTCTTGTTAAATATTTCCAGTGATAGCTAAGCTAGCTATCAGTTATCAGGTATTATAGAATGCTGCCTGTTAGAATGTCAGGCTGATAAATTTCAATAATTTCAGCTTTAGATACATAGGATCCAATACACACAGCAAAAAAGACTTGCCAAATCTTTTTGAGAGGTCTAACTGTTAATGTTGTTTTCCTCACTGTTTACTCAAGAGCAATATTTGTTTTCAGGTTAGGAAATTGGTAAAATCTTTCACTCGACTCTAAACTTGTGATATCCAAGGCCTGATTTAGAAGTACCTCGAGCACAACACCTCAGCATACTACAAAGTTCCAAAAGACTGTGAGAGGTGCTCATGCCAAGTAACAGTTGCTAAGTTATGACTGGTGTTTGATATTTATTGGCGTGAATACAAGACTGTAAAAAGGTAAAGAAATCAGAGAACTTAGGCTGGAGTTCTGTATGGCTTAGAAGTAGAAGTCACTAAGAAAAGGGGGAGATAGGGAGGTGGCAGGACACAAAAACGTGGAACATGAAAGGGCAGTGGTGAACAGGCAATACACTGGTTAGCAGGGGGGAGTAAAAAGTTTCCTTTGTTTTGCATCTTTGAACAAAGCTGTTTGGTAAGAATATGCTGTATTCAGAAGGAAATAACTTGTTTCCAGACAGAAGAAGGAATGTATTGTGACCTCTGAATGACTCCTTTTAAGGCTGTTTTTATCAAAAACAGCAACATCCACCAATGTTGGCAATAATTGCATCCACTAGAAGTCTGCATCTGTTTAATGGAATCTTTATTCTTGGCTATATAGACTATATGGAATCACAATCACCTTATTTTGCATGTAACAGTTCTGCAGGTTAAGAGCATGTAATGAATCTGATGTAGACATTTTCTTAGAACCTTTCTCAAGAACAAATTTAAGTAAAAACCTACGAAGATACTGGTGAATGAGGCCCAATAACTGTTATTCACAGAATATTGGAGTACGTAAAATTACAGTTGCCCTCTTTTGTGGTCATAACAGCCTCCACTTTTCTAAGAAGGCTTTTTCCACAAGGTTTTATGTCTATGAGAATTTTGATGTTGGATGAGAAGGCCTGACTTGCAAATAACATTCCAATTCATCCTAAAGTTGCTCTGTGAGGTTGAGGTCAGCCCTCTGTGCAGGCCACTGGAGTTTCTCCACACTAATCTTGTTAAACTATGTCTTTATGGACCTCTAAAATGTTTTTGTATGCTGTTGCATTAACATTACTCTTCACTGGAACTAATTGGCCAAGCTCAAACTCTGAAAAACAGCCCTCCACCAAACTTTACTGTTGCCACTATGCTTTCAGGTGATAGTGTTCCCCTAGCATCTGACAGACCCAGATTCATCCATCAGACTGCCAGGATTAATCACTCCAGTGAACACATTGCAACTGCTCCGGTGTCCAATGGGGGTGTGCTTTGCAGTACTCCAGCTCGACACTTGGCACTGCTCATAGTAGGTGTAGTATTTAGAGTAGACTTATTATATGCAAACCACAATTCCAAAAAAAGTTGGAACAACATTAAAACAGAAAACAGCAATTTGTAAATCCACTTTGGCATGTGTTTAAACTAAAAAGGTTTTCAAAAACATCTTGAATCGGTGCTGCAAGCATGCTTGACAGTTAAAAGTGTCATCCAGTAGCGTCTTTTATGAGCAATGGGTCGAAGAACAACATATTTCAGCAAGTGAGAAGGATTTGAGGTATTTTACTTCATTCTGTGCATCATATCATCAAAAGATTGAAAATCTGGAAAAGCCTATGTGCTTACAAGGGTCAGGTGGAAAACCACACCTGAAAACCTGAGATGGCACTGCATAGAAAAACTTCTGTGACAGATATCACCACATGGGGCTTGTGAACACTGACAAACTG
Source organism: Pygocentrus nattereri (assembly GCF_015220715.1). Lineage (NCBI taxonomy): Eukaryota > Metazoa > Chordata > Actinopteri > Characiformes > Serrasalmidae > Pygocentrus > Pygocentrus nattereri. The sequence goes on along the minus strand of NC_051217.1, from coordinate 4,519,183 downwards.
CTGTCAGTCAACACTGTTCATCACCATAGCTACAAATGCAAGGTAAGATTGTACTACTCACAGCAGAAGCCAAACATCAACAATGTCCAGAAATGCCTTCTCTGGGCTTGTGCTCAGTTGAAATGGACTGATGCTCAGTGGAAACATGTATTGCAGTCTGATCAGTCAGCCTTTCAGACTGTAATAATGAACATTTTGGTCTCTGGGCCATCCAAACTGTTACCAGTGTAAAGTTCAAAATCCAGCATCTGTCGTGATATGGGGTGTGTTAGCACCCATGGCATGGCTAACCTGCACATATATATGGTATATATATATATATATATATATATATATATATATACATATATGTACATATATATTGTAATATGCTGCCTTCTAGACAACACCTTTGTCGGGGATAGCCATGCTTATTTCAGCTTGATAATAGCAGCACACATTCTGCACATGTTACAACAGCAACTTGTTACAACAGCTGTAATCAGGAAGTGTAGTGCTAGACTGGTCTGCCTGCAATACGGACCTACATAGAAAACATGACACATTATGAAGTGCAAAGCCTGTAAGGTTGCAGAGCTGAAGAATGCCACAAAAGTCCATTTTCAAAAAATCTTTTGGTGTATTCTGTCCCCAAATGATTATTAGGTGTTGTTAAAGAGAAAGGTGATGTAACACAGTGGTAAACATGCTCCTGTCCCAATTGGAATCTGTTAAAGGTATCACATGTGAAATGACCAGTATTTACAAAATAACAATGTTTTTGTACTGTTTTCAGTTTTATACAGGTCAAACAGAATTGACTAATAACTAACTGCATTCTGTTTGTATTAGCTTTTCACACACTGGCCCAGCTTTTGTGCTAGTGAACCTACTCACTACTCAAATGACTCAAATTTCAATTTAGATGCATTTGCATTAAACACACTAACACCTCATTGCCAGTATCTTCTGCCTTACAGATAGCTGCATGGATTTACTTTGCCAAGAAGAAATAAGCCAACATTTCCAAATAAGGATGTGCTGATTGCCAATCTACATGCTACATGCCATCTACAAAAACAGCTGCAAATGAGGAAACATAAAGGCAAAAAGTAATAGTAATGGGAAGATCTTGAAATGATCACAGCTTCAAAAACAAGTAACTGTCATAAATATAAGGTTAGGAAAATTGTTTTTAAAAAATACTTTTGATGGCAGTATTGCCTGCAAGGAAGTGCATACATTATAATGTGTTCACACCTGGGCATGGTTGAATAGGTCTTGATGAAATATGAAATCACTCATTAAATGAAATAATATTTTTAAAAGGGCTGGCGAACTTAAATTGGAAATCTTTTTTAAATTCAAGGAAAAGAAGGCTGCTCCCTAGGGAGATGTGTTTCTCCAGGCTAAACAGGCAACACCACTGCAAGAAAGCATAGCAGCTTTTTCTTTTTCTCTCTCAGTCTGTAATTCTATGTTTCATGGCTGTTTTTCTTTGCTTGAATTACTTCATGGGTTTTTATTTTGATGTTCGCCCTCGGTATGTCATCAAAGCAGGCTGTAATATTCTGCAAGAGAAGGCCATTCAACAGATCCTTAGGGCCTGGACTGGAAATTTGCATTGATAATTGCTTTTTTTCTTTCAGCTACATATTGAAGGTTGAATTTGTGACACCTGCTTTCAGCAGAAAAAATATTACATCAAGCAGCTTTAACTGTAAGGGGGGTTTAAATGTTTCGAGTTAATGAGATGCGTAGACTCATTATACACTCATGCAATGCTTAATATTTGTATAAGGTCATGTTTGGACATTTAATTTCTGCAGTCACAAAACATTACATCTCTGAAAAGGTAACTTTATCGCAGCACATCCATGTAAAAATAAGTTTTCCAGTCATTTCCTATAGGTCCATTCAACATGAAATATGATGGTGTCAATACAACAACTCAATATTAAAATATTAAGCTGCGAGGGCAGCTGGACTGGACATTGGTTGTAACTGTTGGCTATGTTCTGGTGCTCACTTTTAATATGTGCTAATGAAGATTTAATCTGATGTGAAGATGAACGCAAAGAGCGATGGAGACCTTAGATGAGGAGGCGAGTGGCCATCTGAAACGATGATGAGAAGATTAGCTCGAATTCTCAATTATTTAGGATTCTAGCCTCATCTAATTTCACATTGATTTCTCTGCTTCCTGGGCTAAGGAGATAAAAGGCTGCGATACACAATTAGAGTGCCATTTCATTGTGTTCAAAGGAAACCATTCTGTTCCCCTCCATGTAACTCCCCATTATTACAAACCACTTAAATGGAAGAACCTCAAACATTTCAAACATCATAAGGTCCATAAATCCAGTAGGCTCGTGAAGCACAGACTCAGTTTGGCAGCAGGTTGGAATCCTTAGGTTGGGCTGTGTGTTATACTACAGAGAGTCAGCAAGCGAAACGACTGGCAAGTGTTTTTTATGAGTGAGTTCCTCAAGGTTCTCCAAGAATATCTGTCTAAGTACAGCTCCTCTGGGATTGAATTAGCCTTTTGATCTGCTAATCAATTTGGAAAGAGTGGGAGTAATATATTTCTACTTTCCGCCTTGAAGCAAATAAATCACTTCAGTTGCAGGCAATTGGACATCTTTGAGAACATTAATTTGCGTTGCTGTTCATTAGTTATGTAGGCCAAAAGCTGCTCTATGAATTGCTCCTCTGTGAAATGTTTGCTCTGGCCCTGGATAGGTTTGCTGTACCTCTACCACAAATGGACAGGCGTCATTATCAACTCTGTGAACGTCTGATGCTGGGAGATGTTTCTAAGGTGCTTACTCTTGATTGGACAGTGGCAGGGAAACTTTGAATTATGGTGTGGTCAAGGAAAATCTCAAGGAATTCTAAAGCTGAGAGAAAATGATCATCATTATCATTTTTCCTCTCCCTCTGCCTAATCATTCATAGACACCTGTAAACGGAGCAAGACCTCAGACACTGACTTTTAAAGTAACTTATTAACTATTAATCAGCAAAACTATACTTTCATTATATTTGATCAAATGCCACAAAGATATTTCACTCTTTACGGTGAGACATTGCTCTTATTTTGTTATTGTATTGTAGTCTTCTGTAATATTGCTTTGTGACAACTCCAGTTGTAGAAGGCACTATATACATATATCATGATTTCACTTGAGCTTCACCGGCACAATGCAGAAGTGTAGATTCATTTTTTGACTTGACTAATGATTAAAAAATGTTAAAAAGCTGTGATTTTGCTAATATTAATGTAATGAGTTACCTGATTAGCCACTGTACTGTAGCTGGCTAGCTAGTGTTAACTTGTTTTGCTGGGATTCAGGAGTTTAGCCAAAGATATGATAATGGATAGGGAGATAGTTCACTTGTTGGAAAAAAAGGAATGAGATTACTCATAACATTTAGCATAGCGTCTATGTATTGGACTGTTTTGCCTTGACTAAGCAGAGATAACTGGCATAAGCGGGAAAAGTCTGTCCTTGTTGTATAGATCTGTACATGCATAAAGTCAGAACAACCTGAAACAACATGTTTTTTGTGTGGTTTTAGCTAAGTGCTACAAACTGTATGTGAATTGTGTCAGATTTTACCAGTGATTTTAAATATGGTTTTGAAACATTAGTGTAGCTTTTAGCTGATTGTTATAGGTCTCTCCTGAAGAGATAGAGGCCTGGTCATGGATGATGCCAGAATGTAAATGGTGCTCATTGGTGCTCAATGGTGCCTCATGGTGAGTCCACTCTTCTGGGAAAACGTTTACAAAACAGATTATTGAAATGAAATGATGTGGTTGTGGAAAGTGTGGGCAGAGATAGGGCTTCATTACTGTTGCTAACTTTTGGAAATACAGTTGGACGGGAGTGGACATTTTATGTTCACTGTTTCAGTTTATTCAAAAATCTCGATAAAGATTGACGGGACCAAAAATTGTCATTTCTACTATTACTAATTAGCATAATGCAGTGGTTTTGTGGGCTGTGACCGCCCCCCAAGGGCTATAATAGGACTGTCTCTTTCTTTCTTTTTATTTATTTATTTTAAAAGCACAAAACCTCACTACAATATTTGGCCATTAACCCAATCATTTTGAACATGACACACAATTACTTGCAAAAATATAACTTCAAAAATGCCTAAATATTTAGGTCAAGCTCACTGATTGGTCTGACCACTGTAACCAACATAGCCAGCCAGATATGTTTATGTTTTCAGAGCAAGTTGACGTAAAATGTTTTCCTTTTGGAAAGTATGGAATTTATGCATTATGGAGAAATAAATACGTTTGCGGTTTATTATGTTGCGTGATTGTGCAACATAAAGGTTACTGTGTTATATTTGCTCACATTTGGAATGTTCTGACTGATTAATCATTTTTGTGAGCCATGAAAGCTTTTGTGGTTGGTTGCATGAGCCATGAGCTTCAAAAGGCTGGGAAGCCCTGATGCGGTGAAACACAATACACCCCACACACGCACACTTTGCTACCACATTTCTTGCTACTATCAGGTAACATTCATATAGTTTTCTCTATGATGCGTCTTTGCTGTTTACAAAATCCTTTGCATGGCTTCATCATATTATTAAATAGCAAACGCGCTCATATGCGTTACCATAAACCCGTGTGAAGCTCAACCTCTTAATTAGCATTGCATAACATATTGAGAGCTCTTAACCTGGGGGTTGAGTTTGTGATGAAGTGCTAGGCCAAATGAGTAGACTACCTATTTGATTATTCTTCTGTAGTGTTTTTTAATGTGTTTTCTGTTGTGTGTGAGGAAAGAGGGTTGGAGGGTACAAGATGTCAGGTTGGCAAAGAGCAGGTCACAAAATATTTGTAACCTCAAATGACACTGTGAGAAAGGTTAGGAACCACTAGTATGAATGGCTGAAGTCTGATTAAACAGAGTAGGCTGATGATAAATATAATACAGAATTAGAACTTTGTGTTATTCTAGTTGAGGATGAACAGTGCTCAATACTCAGTTACAATAGCTTCACAGCCTTCAGGATCCTGACCAAAAAACACAGGCTGTGCAGGATCTCCACCAAAACTCAAAACATACACACTCTGTACTGATATATGCGGGTATATCCGGGCAAATAATATTCTCATAAAAGCAGGTGTGGAGGTTAGTAATCTATATGTTCAGGGTATCTGCACATGTCAGGTTATCTTTTACAGCCTACAGCGTTTATTCGTAAGCAGAAATATGTGCATAGGTCTGCCGCAACCCATATAAATCATGACCTAAGGCATTCAGCCATTTGCATACAGGTAATGGAATATTCAAATGTGCCAGAGCACTTGTAGATGGAGCAGGTGAGTCAATAATGATGACACAAAGCCCTGAGAGGAACCGAGGTGATTAATGGGGAATGAATATGAGACTCGGGAACCTTACACACTGCGCTGGCCAGGAAAGTGGGTCAGACTCACAGGTTAACACTTCGCAAGAGATGCAGAACACACAACTCTTCTGCCTTTGAGTTCCTAAAGTGAGAAACATGAAGTGGCAGTGAGATCAAGGGGAGCAATCTAACATTGTCTCTGTGCTTTGGGAGACAAGAGATCACCACCTTGTCCTCGTTTCTCACAGTGCTGAGCTCTGATTCACCTTTACAGAGAGTTCATTTCGTGCGTGGACTTTCAGAACTCCATGGCAACTTTTTGTAAGTATTATGGAGTGAATCTTTACAGCACCCGAGGCAGTTCTGTAGTGAGAGACCTTTTCAGTTTATAGATGTTACAGTCAAGGTTGGGTTAGTTCAAAATTAAAGACTGAGTACCTGAGTAACTACAAGAATTGCTTCTTTATATACACACACATTATATAATGAGTGTGTGTGTGTGTGTGTGTGTGTGTGTGTGTGTGTGTGTGTGTGTGTGTGTGTGTGTGTGTGTGTGTGTGTGTCTCAACTTTTTTATTACAGACTGTATTATAGACTGTAGTCTTTCTGTTTCTCTGCGTACTTTATTAGCTCCAGGACCCCCACAGGACCACCACAGAGAGGATGTTATTTGGGTGGTGGATCATTCAGTGTATTGGTATGTGTTAGGGTAATATACATCAGACACAGCAGAGCTACTGGAGTTTTTAAACACTGTGACCACTTACTGTCCATTTTATTAGACACTCCTACCGTTTGCTAAAGTCAGAGACACTGGCTCATTTGTTGCTGCAAAGTTTGTGTTGGTCATTCTCTAGTCCTTCATCAGTGGTCACAGGACGCCGTTGTCTGTATATTATTGGTTGGCGGACTATTCTCAGTCCAGCAGTTACACTGAAGTATTAACAAACTCCAGCAGCACTGCTGCGTCTGATTCACTCGTAACAGCCTAACATGCCACATCAGTGTCACTACAGTGCAGTGCCACTTATCTAAGCCACTTATCCTTCTGTATGGAACTAGAGCCTATCCGGCTCATTGGGTGAAAGGCAGGATACACCATTACACCTTCTTCTTTCGGCTGCTCCCTTTAGGGGTCGCCACAGCGGATCATCTGCCTCCATCTTGCCCTATCCATTGCCTCCTCTACTTTCACACCAACCATCTCCATGTCCACCTTCACTACATCCATAAACCTTCTCTGAGGTCTACCTCTTCTCCTTCTACCCGGCAGCACCATCTCCAACATTCTTTGACCAATACATCCACCATTCCTCCTCAACACATGTCCAAAACATCACAACCTGGCCTCTCTGGCTTTATCTCCAAGCATACACCATTACACCACTGGTCCATTAATAATATTAATAATAATAATAATAATAATAATAATAATAATAATAATAATAATATGTTTATTTATAGAGCACCTCAAAGAGTTCATAACTGAGTGTTCATACCTGTGGCACCTCAAAGTTCTTCACAGATGATAATGTTTAACAGTAAAAGAAGAAACTATGCATATTCATTTAAAAATCATATAAGACAGATAAAATTAAAAAGATAAGTACTGCAGAGACACAGAATTTGAATTAACTGAGATGCGTGCATGGAGCTTAAAAAAAATTCCAGAGTTTAGATGCATAATAATTAAATGAGTCTCACTACACACACACATCTTTTAGGCCGCTTCTCCTTCTGGGTTGCGGGGGCGCTAGAGCCTATCCCAGCGGGCATCGGGCAGAAGGCAGGATAGAGTCTCTCTACGTTTTACAAAAGATATTTGCAGAAGGTCAGTATCTGCAGATCTGAGATCACATGCTGGAGCATAAACAGCCAGACATTCTGTGATGTAAGTGCATGCTTTAAGGTCATTTAAAGCCTTAAAAACTAGATTAGATTAATTGACCCTTGTTAGTCCCACAACGGGGAAATTTTACCTCCGCATTTAACCCATCCGTGGAGTGAGACACCACATACACTCTAGCGAGCACACACACACTAGGAGGCACACTTGCCTGGAGCAGTGGGCAACCCAAGCCGCAGCACCCGGGGAGCAATTGGGGATTAGGTGTTTTGCTCAAGGACACCTCAGTCATGTGCTGTCAGCTCTGGGGATCGAACCAGCAACCTTCCGGTCACGAGGGTGGTTCCCTAACCTCCAGCCCATGACTGCCCCAACTAGTAGTGGAACATACTGTCCTGCAGAAGCAGGTAGCTTGTGCAGTTTTTTGAAAACATGGCAAAATGATCTCTAGAAATAGCCAAACTTTAGTAATCTTTTTCAAATGATAAAAAAACTGTGTTGTGACTGAATTTACATAAGGGACAAACCAAAGCTCCAAGTCCAAGATCACACCCAGGTTTCATGCTTGACAAGGATCTGTATTTCAGTTTTGTCTATAGAATCTCAGTTATCAGAAAGAATGGAAATGTATAAATGTGTTCATGAGCATGGCTATGAAAATTGATATTATGCTTCTTAATGACATCACCTAGAGGGAACATGTACAAAGAGAAAAACAAAGGCCCTAAAACTGAACCTTGTGGGATTCCACAAGAAATGTTAAGTGTTTCGATGAATGATTCCCTGTGAAACCATGAACTCTCTATTCATTCAATGTTGTGATTGAGCGGCCTACACAGTGTTTGAGACAGTGGATTAGAAGCTTGTAATTAATGGTATAAAAAAGCTTCACTAAGATCCAGTAAGACCAAAAGAATTTTGTGCATCAGCATTAAGCCTGAGGTCACTGACAGCACAACACTATGGTCAGAACAAATATAGAATTGGAGCTGTTCACAGCCAGCATAGATTATCATAAGATAAATGCCATAAAGCGACAATTGCTCAAAACTACAATGCTACATGTCAAACATATACATACACAGATCACATAAAAGATACAAATAGCTAACTATCTTACTCCTACAGCTCAGCTAACACTACAAGGCTGAAGTTGGTTTCCTTTTTGCCAGCTTCTTATTAGAATTTTCCTATTCCACCTTAAATTTTGCAGCTGCTACATTCTGGTGTCCTTGAGGCTGACAAATATTGTTGGACTAATATATAATATAGCTACGGAAGCATTTAGCTATGTTGGCTACATAATTCAGGAAAATAACAAATTCCCCCATAAATAAAACAAACCAGATAATTACCCGTCAAACATAAATATAGCATTTATTACCTTGGTGATTGGGTTAATGGCCAAATATTGTAGTGAGGTTTTGTGCTTTTTACCTTAGCTAGGGTTATCTGCTTACCAGGAGCCAGGGCACCCGACATTAGCAGCAGCCTTAAGCTATTAGCAAAGAATAGATATTCCAGGATAGTGGTTCATGATATTGGCAATGATATTCGTATGCGGCAGTCTGAAGTCACTAAGAGTAATACTAAAGAGGTGGTTACAATAGCCCATACGATGTCTGATACCATAATATGCTCTGGCCCTATTCCAAGACAATGGGGTGCTGAAGCTTACAGCAGGCTTTGGGCACTACACTGCTGGATGTCCAAGTGGTGTGCAGAAAATCATGTGGGTTTTATAGATAATTGGTCCAAGTTTGAGGGGAAGTCTGGTCTCGTAGGTCGGGATGGTGTTCACCCCATACGGGAGGGCACCACTCTCGTGCAGTGTAGCCCATAGTCTGTTAGTTAGTTGGCAGAGCAGGATAGACAGTCGCTGACTGTCCAGAGCCGGGACCAGGCAGCAGACAAACAGGCTAAATCAACCATCTGCTCGCTGCCTTGAGAAGTCATCTAGGTATAACTATATCAAGACTGTTTCACTGCCTTGAATTAAACACAAACTTAGAAAATCTCCATCAGTTTGTTTAAATAATTAATATAAAAATATCAGATCTAGTGCCTAACTGCAGCATCTCTGAACTAAGGTTTGGTTTGTTTAATATAAGATCACTCAACTCTAAGGCTCTCATTGTAAACAACATCCCACACAACAAGTAACACAAGGGAAAACACAGGGCTAAATACAAGAAGGCTAACAAGGGACAACAGGACTGTGAAAAGACAGGGAATAATCAGGGGCGGAGTCACAAAACAAGGGGCCAGACAGGAGATCAAAATAAAAAGCACGTGGATTAGACCAAAACACAACACGAACACACGGACAGGACTGGGAGGGGCCAATTGTGACACACAGAAACAAGGATTAAACCTGATGCATATTTCTCATTAAATCAAGCCACCCCTGTAGGTTATAATCATGTACACAGCCCTAGACCATCTGGCAAAGGAGGTGGTATATGTGTCATTTATAAAAATTCATTAGACATAAATTAGAAACACAGTCTCACTTTCAATTCTTTTGAAATTCTTTTCATAAACATAACCAATCCAACCTTTTTTTGCACAAAGCCCCCAAATTGTGGAATAATTTCCCAGTTAATGTTCGGGACTCTGACACAGTCTCAACCTTTAAGTCCAGACTGAAAACATACTTGTTTAGTTGAGCTTTTGATCATTAGCCTTCCCCTTTAGATAAAGGCAGGAGATCCAGGGGTTCATGGGCATAGAGGCTTATAGTAAACTGAGATGTTGGTGCTGTTGACCCACCACTTCACGTTCGTTGACGGTGGAGTGGGGGGATCCCAGTGTCTCAGGGTACTCTCATATCTATGTTACCTTCTGGTTCTCTCCTTTTAGTTTACGCTGTTATAGTTAGATCTGCTGGAGTCACCAGCCACGCTCTGGGGGAAACCATATTTATTACAGTCAAACTCCTGAGCAGAACTAATTTTGTCTCTTTACTCTTCCTGAGATAATGACTGCCCTCCCATCCTGCTGAACGCTGTTGGAAGACTGACCATCAGGGCCTCATCCTCATCATCACCAACCTGCTCTCCTGTTCATTTGTGCTAACAGCAACACCCTCAATTACATCACTGTGCTATCCAGATGTACCAGCATTGAGATAAGATGGGACTGTTTCAGCCCACTTCCACTTTTCATAAAGACTCGGTCAGAGACCGCCTCAGTCAGAGACCGCCTCAGTCAGAGACCGCCTCAGTCAGAGACCGCCTCTACCAGTGCAGTTTCTAAAGCTTTACCCTGCAGTCTTCAAACAGAGACCCTCTTAGCTTCTACTTGGTATTTAGCTTATTAAACTGTAAACACTGTTTGACCAGAGGAGGACAGGTCTCCCCTTGTGAGTCTTGGTTCCTCCCAAGGTTTCTTCCTCCAGACTGAGGGAGTTTTTCCTCGCCACCGTCGCCTCTGGCTTGCTCACTGGGGGATTATATGTTATAACTGTATGTTTTCAAACTTCTGTAAAGCTGCTTTGTGACAACATTGTTGTAAAAAGCGCTACACAAACAAACTTGAATCGAATTTTTCTGTCTCTCGTCTCTTTCTTTGTTTAGCAGAGCAAGTTACTGTAGGTACCTGTTTAACTTTCTCCGCTATTCTTATGAAACTAGCTTGCTGTGTGTGTGTGTGTGTGTGTGTGTGTGTGTGTGTGTGTGTGTGTGTGTGTGTGTGTGTGTGTGTGTGTGTGTGTGTGTGTTGAGCCATATGATGGACATATGACACAAATGAGTACAAGTGCAGGGGGCACACATGTGGGCAGGTTGTGTGATAAGTAGGCAAACAGGCAGTTAGCCCACTAATTATTTCATTCGCTCCAAATGATTGGACAGGGTTTTTATAGTCCTGTGATATCTACAGATAACTTTTTTTTCTCATTCTTGTCAGAGCATTCGATAGAATATTTCAAGCAATATAACAAATATATTGTAAAATAAATCACCTGTTCTGCCATTAACAATAGTTCAAGCATGAATTTGAGGATAAAAACTCTTTTAAGGAGTGAAGCAAGAACAGAGTCAAGATCACATATGGACAAATGTAATATGTTCATAACAGTTGTAAGCTCCTGATGATTGAGAATAGAGAAAAATGCCATTATTGCTGTATCTGGCTTTTCAGACAGGTTACAGGAGGTTGTTTCAGTAGGCTAAGCTATGTACTGTCTTATCAAGGTAGATTTTATTTTGAAAATGGACTGAAAACTCTTTGAAAATTTTAGAAGACACATCCCCATGCAGCACAATAGCAGTGTTAATTATTCAGTCTCTATCTTTGTGTTCATTAATTACACTCGAGAGATATGACTGTCTGGATATTTTCATAGCATTATTATACCTTTTCAAATCATTTTCCTGTACTTTCTTCTGTATTTCTATACTGACTAAAGAACATACAGAAATTATCTGATATGAAAATATCAGACATCAGGTACGTGTCTGTGTTTAAGCTTTTAGTGACCGAGCTGTTGGGTAGAGCTGCCCATATCCACTTCAAAAATGTCTCTAAAAGACTCATAAATTCGATTACATTACTGCCTGATGGATTAGTATCAATAAGTCCCCACAATGAAAAACTTTATCATAGCTTGTGGACACAATTCATGTTTACTCTGTGATGTCTCCCAAAAAATTTGCTTTGGGTGTCTACATATAATATAATTAATAGCACAGAAGTGTTAGAACCTGAAAAGGTTGATTTTGACATACATAAGAGACAAAACTTTACCAACAGTGAAATGTTTGCATGTAAAGTCACTATTATATAGATATTACAGCCCTGCTCACCTGCGCTGCCTTACATAAATAAATATGTAGGAGCAGCTTCAAGAAAAAGTTGCTGTGCCATTTTCACTGAGCCACATTTCTGATGGAAATGTGTAATCAGGCGTATGTTGTTTTAATAAGATCTTGAATCAGAAGTGTTCATTTAGTCACCTAAAGCAAGGTTTAATTTACTTCTCCCTACACTACGTGTTTGGGGGGGGGTGGTCTTTTGTAAGGGTACAAGAATGAAATTACTGGCATTTTCAAAACACATTTTGTTTGTACTGTGCTTACTGACTCGTTTAGACATCTTTCTTCTTTCAGCTTTAGTATTATATCAGCAGAGAAGGAGAGGAATGGTCGAAATTGAGGAGGCACTGTCTAGCACTAGCATGACTGAGATTTGAGGATCCTCAGGACATCACCCCTCCTTCTTGCCAGCAATTAGCAAGACCATAAGTCAACATTTATTATGTTAATTCACAGGGAAGCACTGAGGCAGCAGCTCTGTGGTGCATCCAGAAAGCCTACTAGTAACATCTGTCTTTCTCTCCCTATGTCTGTAAATATATAAATATATGATATACTGATTCTTGATTGTTGTTGTTAGTGTAATATCTCCATATCATTATCATCAGTATATTTGATTTTCTACAGTACATTAAAAATAAAAATGTTTTGCACCTCATGGATTTGTTTTATACTATATCTATATAGTAGATATAGTATAAAACTATATATATATAAAACTATATCTATATATATATACTATATATAGATATAGTTATACAGCACTATTAAATCGTGCCATGTCTCAAGGAGACGATGTCACGTGACCACTACAAAGAAATTATGCGGCAACGATTTGTTGTCAGCTTATATCATAAAATTTGTCAATTTATTTATACACAAATTCTGTCCTCCGTTCCTTCTCAGGATCCCTGAGATGATTTCAAGTTCACTCCGACCTAGCCAACAGCATGAACAAACTAACAAAATGAAATTAAACTCAAACGAGGTAATGTTGAAATGATGTTAACTTGAAACAAGGAAATACTATGAGTGTGTTTTATTTACACAATGAACAATGGAAATGCACGAGTAATTTCACTTCCCTTGCAGTCTTAGAGAAATCGCCATTGCTTTGCATGCGCCCATGAATTATAACTTTTGAAACACGATTTTGGTGCTTCCAACGCACTCCTTATCATTACCAAGGCAATAGGCGTTAATCGCTTCACAGCAGAGGAGTGGGCTACATGGTGGCTGGTTTGCCTTACGAAAATTTTCGTAGCTTTAGTCATTCTAGTGCTAGATCATTAAAAGCACTTATCTGTCTGCTGTCGACACTACTTACCCATCCATTGTTTACCAGGGTAACGTCCTCTCAGGCCTGGTGTAGGACCTTATCTATTATCTTGGAGAGGATGATAGACCACTCCTAGAAAGCAATTCAGTTGCTCATGTACCCAACACCATTGTTAATGCACCAGCTTTGGAGCCAACTGTGGAGCGCAGAGAGTCTGCTGTTTCTCTCCTGTAGGTAGACAAAAGTCCTGAGATGAAAAACTATATATATATATATATATATATATATATATATATATATATATATATATAAAGTCACTCATTAAATCAATCATTGAATTCTGGTGTTCCAATCACTTTCATTGCAACAGGTGTGTAAGACCAACCCCTAGGCCTGCAGACTGCTTCTACAAACATTAGTGAAAGAATGGGTTGAGCTCAGTGGATTCCAGCGTGGTACTGAGGTAGGATACCACGTCCAAGTCCAGTTGTGAAATTTCCACACTACTAAATATTCCACAGTCAACTGTCAGTGGGATTATAACAAAGTGGAAGCGATTGGGAACGACAGCAACTCAGCCACGAAGTGGTCGGCCACGTAAAATGACAGAGCGGGGTCAGCGGATGCTGAGGGGCATAGTGCGCAGAGGTCGCCAATGCAGAGTCAATCACTACAGACCTTCAGATCAGCTCAAGAACAGCATAGAGAGCATCATGGAATGGATTTCCATGGCCGAGCAGCCACATCCAAGCCTTACATCACCAAGTGCAAAGCAAAGCATCGAATGCAGTGGTGTAAAGCGTCGCAACTGGACTCTCGAACAGTGGAGACGTGTTCTCTGGAGTGATGAATCACGCTTCTCTGTCTGGCCAGCCAATGAACAAGTCTGGGTTTGGCGGTTGCCAGGAGAACTATAATTGTCTGACTGCATTGTGCCAAGTGTAAAGTTTGGTGGAGGGGGGATTATGGTATGGGGGTGTTTTTCAGGAGTTGGGCTGAAGCTCCTTAGTTCCAGTGAAAGGAACTCTTAATGCTTCAGCACCAAGAGATTTTGGACAATTTCATGCTCCCAACTTTGTGTGAACAGATTGGGGATGGCCTCTTCCTGTTCCAACTTGACTGGCCTGCACAGAGTCCTGATCTCAACCTGAGAGAACACCTTTGGTATGAATTAGAGTGGAGACTGAGAGCCAGGCCTTCTTGTCCAACATCGGCGTCTGACCTCACAAATGTGCTTCTGGAATGGTCAAAAGTTCCTATAAACACACACCTAACCCTTGTGAAGAGCCTTGCCAGAACAGTTGAAGCTTTTATATCTGCCGACATTATATTAAACCCTATATTGTATATTAAACCATATGCGTGTGAAGGCAGACGAGTGAATACTTTTGGTTATATAGTGTATATATACGTGTGTATACACTATGACCCCCTCCTTGTTTCTACACTCATTTTCCATTTTATCAGCTCCACTTACCTTATAGGTGTACTTTCTAGTTCTACAGTTACAGACTGTAGTCCATCTGTTTCTCTGATACTTTATTAGCCCCATTTTACCCTGTTCTTCAGTGGTCAGGACCCCCATAGACCCTAATAGACCAGGTACTATTTGGGTGGTGGATCATTCTTAGCACTATAGTAACACTGATGTGGTGCTGGTGTGTTAGTGTGAGTTGTCTAAGTGGATCAGATACAACAATGATGCTAGAGTTTTTAAACACCTCATTGCCACTGCAGGACTGAGAATAGTCCACCAACCAAAAATAGCCAGTCAACGGCATCCAGTGGGCAGCATCCTGTGACCACTGATGAAGGAAAAGACGACGACCAACACAAATGGTGCAGCACAAACTGTGCAGCAGCAGATGAGCTATCGTCTCTGATTTCTGCAAGGTGGACTGACAAGGTAGGAGTGTCTAATAGAGTCGACAAACTCCAGCAGTACTACTGTGTCTGATCTACTCTTACATCTGGTGGATGTTAGACACCTTGTACTCCTCCTCCTTCCGCTTGAGGATGCCCCACAGGTGCCCAATCAGGTTTAGGTCTGTGAACATACTTGGCCAGTCCATCACCTTTACCTTCAGCAAAGCAGTTTCTAGGTGTGTTTGGGGTCATTGTCATGCTGGAAAACTGACATGCAGTGCAGTTTCCGAAGGGAGGGGATCATGCTCTGCTTCAGAATGTCATAGTACATGTTGGAATTCATGTTTCCCTCAATGAGCCGCAGCTCCCCAGTGCCAGCAGCACTCATGCAGCTCCAGATCATGATGCTACCACCACCATGCTTAACCATAGGCAAGAGACAGCTGTCTTGGTACTCCTCACCACACATGCTGGACACCATCTGAGACAAACAAGGTTATCTTGGTCTCGTCAGACCACAAGACATGGCTTCAGTAATCCATGTTCTTGGCCTGCTTGTCTTCAGCAAACTGTTTGCTGGCTTCTTGTGCATCAGTTTCAGAAGAGGTTTCCTTCTGGGACGACAGCCATACAGACCAAGTTGATGCATTGTGCGGCATGGTCTGAGCACTGACAAGCAGACCTCCCTCTTCTTCAACCTCTGCAGCAATGCTGGCAGCACTCATGCATCTATTTCTTGAAGCCAACATCTGGATATGACACTGAACACACAGACTCAACTTCTTTGGCCAAGCCTGGCAAGCCTGTTCCGAATAAATCTTGTCCTGGAAAACCACTGTATGACCTTGGCCACTGTGCTATAGCTCAGTTTCAGGGTGTTAGCAATCTTCTTATAGCCTTCGCCGTCTTTGCAGAGAGCAACAATTCTATTTCTCACATCCTCAGAGAGTTTTTTGTTATGAGGTGCCATGTTGAATATCCAGTGGGCAGTATGAGCGAATTGTACCCAAAACACCAGATTTAACACGCCCTGCTCCCTGTTCACACCTGGAACCTTGTAAGTCTAATGAGTCACATAACACCAGGGAGTGACAACGACACAATTGGCCACAATTTGGACATGTTCACTGTGAGGTGTGTCAGATATATAGACATTAATGGCTGTGCGTTGATTTATTTTCAGAGGATAGTAAATCTGTACTGCTATACAAGCTGCACACTGACTACTGTAAGTTATATCCAAGTTTCATTTCTATAGTGTTGTTCCATGAAAAGATATAATAAAATATTTGCAGAAATGTGGCAGATGTACTCACTTTTGTGAGATATAAACTAAGACACTTAATGTCATTTTTTTCCTTCAAATCTTATTTCCATCTGTTACTGCTGTTTTTCTGTAACAAAATACATTATTGCATTATGCCTTTCCATGTATTTTTTTACTGCTTATAGTGCTGGAAAAATAAACCTTTTTTTTTTCAAATGAAAATATTTCACTGTATTACATCCTCAGTAGATGACCTAACAATCTGGTTTGATCTGGTTTTGATCTTTTAAGAGTTTACAAGTTAAAAAAGGATCAAGGTAGAACCACAGTCCAAATTGTCCTGGCTGTGTTCTTCTCAGTGTCAGGTAATGGCTCTGTGGCATTAATGGGTTGTCAAACCCTGACCCAAAACTGTCATCACAGCTTTGAGACAGATCTCCAACAGCAAAGTACAACAGAAGTACAGGGACAATAAGACCTACAAAGATGTGGTTTTGAGGGATTATCATTGTGCTACTGCCACTGCTTGTACAAGTCATTTTGCAGAATTCCTCGCACAATTATTTCAGGATTATCATTCTGAGGTTCATCAGAGCCTGAGGCAAAGAAGCCTGGGGAACCGTTCAGGAGGCAAAGAGCTTTTTATGTTTAAATGCAACCATAAACAACCTTTCAGCAACATTTTGTTTAGGAGTGTGGTATTTTAAATGCTTGACATGTGGGAAGCTACACTGCAAGTTTTAAACTTCTGAGTATTTGTTTGGGCCTGTATATTTGAGTATCTACAGCTAAAGTACTTACCTGCTTCACTGAACTGACACCTTGTTGTGTATACACTTCAAAACATTGGATTCACTGCCACTGATGCTATAAGCATGTTCGGCAGATAGCAAAAAGAACGGGCCAGTCACATAACAGTAGCTTCCCCAGACAAAGCCTGGAGCCATTTATCTGCTACATTTAAAAGGCCAGAAAACGAACAGGCCGGACTTAAGCAGCTTATATGCACTATTGGCTGTCTTGATTAGACAGGAATTAATTTTCACTGGGCAGCAAGTCTCGGCAGAACATCTTAGGGGTTTTCTTCTTTAAGACTGTCGAGGATCTCCAGACGGCAATTTAGCGCTTTAGCTCCTGTAGCCTTGCCGCTTCAGATATTACTGGAGCTGGTCGCTGGAGGCAGCAGCATTAAAGAGCAGCTCCTCCAGAGTGTCTCATTGGCCGCCGGTGCGGTAGCATGCAGATGAGGCCAGATGGCAGGAGGCCCCTGCTGAGGCCTTGTCAGGTGAGCACTGGAATCCTCAATGAGGGAGGGTGAAGAGACGCTGGAAAGAGAGGGAGACAGGTACTGCCTCCACTCAACTCAGCCGACCTGACAGCTAGCGAGGAGAAAAAAAAGAGAAAAGCTTGCTGGCGGGGAGGATGTGAGGCCCCTGGACACCGCAGTGTGTCTCTCTCTATTTGGTCTCGCAGCAGAACTAACAGGGGATGACTGGAGGAGCTGTGCAGCAGGGCCCTCACCACACACTTGTGAAGAAGGAAATCAAAAGCTGGATGTAGACCGCTTGCAGAAATGCCTGAGATTTACAGGCTACAGATAGAGATTTAAAACCTTAACCTTAACGGAGGAAATGTTAGAATGTAACCTATCAAAAATAGATAGCCAGTCAGTTCTACTGCAATATATTCCCAAGTAATATCTGAAGGTTTAACACTCTACAACACCATAGGTATAAATTGTAATAGGCAATATTTGGATAAACCCTCCTAAAGTCACACTCTACCAAGTTTAGTGCCCTAAAAGCCTTTGCATCCCTTTGGTCACTTGTGTTAGGTGCTTCTATGCAGTGACCTACATTTGAGACACAATATTGTGGTGGTTTGTTCCATGTTGCAGAAGGGACTTCAGAGGTGTGGTATGCAAAGCTGCACTACATGATCTTACCCCCACACCCCCTTCCTGACACAATCCCTCCCCCTTTGAAAGAGACATTTGTTGCTGTTATTGCTGCTTTTGCTGTTTGTCATTGTGTGTTATTGTGTCAGGGTAAGGGTTAGAGTGGAATAAGTGTCTACCATGGAGTGAGGTTACATCACTAAAAGTGACCTGCTTTGCTTTGCTCAATAAAAAGAGTCGTTCCTAAGCAGAAATAATGGCCTTCCATGGTCCTTCTCTGCCAAGAAGCCAAAATGCATAAGGCTTTACAGGTCTCCCAGTGGTATTACAGCCACCCATGTCTGGGACTCCAAGAGAGCATAATTGGTTTCACAGTCTCTGGGTGGGTAGGATGGCCCTCCTTCTACCATCACTCAGCCCAATACTAGCCAATGTGGGCACCTGTTAGCTAACCTAACACTATTGTCAGTTCAGTTCTCCTCCAAGTGCACTGAAGTTGATCAATTATGCTGCGCTAGTGGCAGTTTGGAAGGATGCAGTGGCTGGCTTAAGTGTCTCAGAGGAAGCGTGTGCTAGCCTTCATACTCCCAGCTTGGTGATATTGTATGATGCCGAGAGCAAGAAAGAAAGAAAGAAAGAAATCTTGACAGGGTCAAGAAGCAGGCCTTCATCACTGTCCTTTTTTCAAAGAAACAAATTGAACACTTTTTTATTTTCAGGCCTAGTAACCAGGTATAGTTTGTGCCATGGCACACAGAGATATGCGTGCATGTGATGAAAGGATATATGCTTGAGGCTGCTGCTTGTGAGCAATACATGAAGAAAAGCTGTGGAACGCTAAGTGATGAGTTTTAACAATGAGCTCTTACAGAACATTTGCATTGTACCTTGAATTGGTGAGAGCTGCGTGATTGGCAGCATGATAATATATCATTATCCTCTCCACCCCTTTGAGTTGGCAGTTTACTGTTTTTTCTTTGTACTTCATGCCATTTGAAGCAGGCATTCTATATGTTCCTTGGCGACTTGAAAGAGGACAGCGTCTTCATTTGCATCATTCTTTCCTGGATTTTTTTCGGCCTTAAGCTCAAATCTATAGACATACTTTTCAACTCAATCAAACCATACAGCTAACAAGTTCATTTATCTTCTCATATTGAATTCAGTCATTTGTTTATACGGCAATGCCATTTAAATTCAGACAAATTCTATTTTTATTTAATAATAGAACCATAACTACTCAAAATAGTATCACTTTATGCCAATCAGAACAAGTTCTGAGGGAACATAATATTAAAAGAAACCAACATGAATGGATTAATTTATATTTACAGAATAAGAATGATTACCTTGTGTATACTGTACATTCCCACCAGCTGTTTGCTATAGCCTATGGCTAGTTGAATGTGGGAAAGAAGAGGAAATGTAGTCAGTTTTAATGTATAACTGGCACTGAACATGTGGGCCAGGGCACTAGAGTGGCGTCCCCTGCTACAGATTTAGGCAGAGAATTTTCATTATTCAGGATTATTTTAACCAAAGGTGACTGCCCTTACATCTACTGGCCCTGCAATTAATCGAAAAGATTTCAAAGGGCACTGAGGTAGATCCCCTGATACAGCCATCCACTTTATCTTAGCCAGCAGAGAAACTCTGCAGCGCAGACAATGATTTAGTGTCTGGGCTTAGAGAAAAGGTCATAGCTCTCCGTATCACTGCAGTGGACCCCCCTGAAAATACTCACAGCCTCAGCTCTGGGCCCGTTTTCATGAACTATCTTCAAGCAGGAGTGATGATCTTGGATCAGCTTTCCCTCATGGATACTGATCTTTCTGAAAAAAAGAAATTTCTGGAAACGGCAATGCTGCTTCCAAATGACGTGTAAATACAAGCGCAGACCTACCAGACCGTCATGACTCATGTGGGCCCTCCATATTTCATTTTGTCCAGAGAAGCAGGGTTTGTTTAAACCAGCTCTACCACTTTTAGCCTCTTGATTTTACAGCTCCGAAGCAATAAAATTTGGACATGTACTATAGAACTCCAGAATCTGATAGCCTGATGTGTTGAATATTTTATACCGCGCTTTTGCTGCAACACAGCAGATACTTGCTCTTTCTTGCTCCCCTTGATATTTTACCTGGCTCTTGTCGTAGAGATAACAGCTGAGTCATGGCCTTTGTCAAGGATCATTTTAAATCACGGTGCTATTGTTGTTTTTAGTGCAGACAGAATGGAGCTGGCATGAATCATATCTGAATAGTGATAAGTGAAAGCCCAGCTCAGGTCTCCGGTAGTGACAGAAGTCTGTGTGTTTTTCTTTCACTTCCATGACCAGGAGTGTTGGCAGTTTGCTCATATCAGATATAGTGAGGATGACAACTACACATCTGTCCTCCAGCAATGCCCAGGTGCATAAAAACAATATAAAAATAATGAACAGAAGGTATTTTGCTTTGAACAGAAGGTATAGGTGCACTGAGAAAGTTTGCAGGTCTCTTGTTTTAACTTTTTAAAAGTTACGTATCATGGAATAACTTTGTTTACATCATACCATATGTGGTTGAATTCCGTAAAATATCTTGAAAAACCTGTGGAATTCCCACTTAAGAAGGGTTGCTGAGAACCATCAGTTTCAGACCATCTCTTTAACATGCAAGGAGGGACAGTTGTTAGAGGGATACTTTAGTATCGTCATCGACATTCATCATGCAGTCCCCATAAGACTCCCTCAAGGCAAAGGCTGTACACCAGAAACAACAGCAGGATGCATCAAGTACACTAATCAAACTCCTCTCATCCATTCAGAAGTGCTCTGGAGAATGTTCCACCCTGTTTGAAAAGGAATCAATTAAGCGTTTTGCTATGGCTTTGAAATTGAATTGATATGTAAGGCCTCTTATGAACAAATGTAAGAGGGGCTGGGAATACAACTGGGGACAGCAAAGAAAACTAGATTGTCCACTTTGAATGGAGGGGACAGTAAATCAAGGACTGTATTGTTACCACTCAATAGGTGCCAAAGATACACGCAGATAAAATAATCCACAGGCCAGTGCTTGATGTTAGAAAAAAAACATGAGCAATGTTCTTGTTAAAATTTGTTTTCAAGTAAATTGAAGTGCAACAGCACCTGAATAATAATAAAAAAGTTAATTAGCTCTGCTGCAACAGCTCACCCAGTTCAGTTATCACCACTACAGAGTAAACATTTGCTTTTTAATTTGTTTGTTGATCTGTTTGTTAGGATTTTTAAAGATTGTTTTTACACAGCAGGAGAAGAGTAATACTTTTTGAATATTGAACCTGAACTGAAACATTGGCCAAAGCAATGTTCTGACTCTTCCAAAATATAGATTTGTTCAAGACAATTTGAGAGACAAACAGAACACCATACAAGATGTGAAATCAGTGTCCGGTCAGCATTGATGTGTAGATTGTGGTCAGATCTTCCCAGGTGGCTGTCATCTCTGAACTTGAGCAAAATGGTTCTCAGAATAAAACAGTGTTTCCAGCCATTTAGCGGTCAGCTGAATCAATATTGGGGTTTCAGAGAGAGAGAGAGAGAGAACTGGGGAACCAACCAATAAGAGAATGTCTGTATTAGCATGTAAGTACCATTTAGTTTGTTTAGATTGCTGCTGTATGTTATCCTGAGTTCATCCGAGTGTGCCCATGAATCATAGACTCCTAACATTGCTTTTATCTGTATAAATGTCCGTATCTCTGGGCACATTCAGCCACATTGACCACTAATATTAGTATCTGTATCAAGTGTAAGAAACATGACTAGCGAATCATAGAATTGCGCAGTAAATTTAGCCTTTCTGATGGCCAGCACACTCTTCACAGTGGCGGTGTCCACAGTGTCTGCTTTCCATGTTTTCATCCACTTGTCTGCAAGGAGCTGTTAGGTATCTCTTCATTGTCCTGTCAAACATCGCACCAACAGGCTTTAAACTGGACCTCAGTGCCGTATGATTCAAGCACTGTCTGAGGCCTCATTACATGCTCTAGTTTACTGACTCTGAAAGCTCCCAGTCAATCGATGGGCTTCCTCTGAATAAGAAGCAGCACTCAAAGGATGGCTTTTAGTGGGACTCTATGCTTTAAAGTTTCCCAAAGTGAGGTAAATAAGTAGCAGTGGAGTGACTAATCAGTAAACTGCATATATCTGTAGTGCATGCACACAACATTTGCCCCATTTACCCATAGTGTTACACTCACAATGTGTTTTCTTACAAAGGTACTGGAGAGGTGGAATAGATACAGAGCCCACTTCAGGCCTACATTACATGTACCAACAGTGTATCACTGCTGTTGGAATTAGACATCATATGTCTTATTTTCTGGAGAAGAAAAACATTCTTAGCCTTTAATGAAGGTGATTCTTCCAAGTAATTTCAGAGCATTTCTATTGGTCTATAATTCATGAAGTTTTTAATCTGAAAGTGATTATATACAACCTCATTTCCAAAAAAGGTTGGGATGCTGTGCAAAATGTAAATAAAAACAAAATACAATGATGTGCAAATCATTTAAACACTATACTTCATTGAGAATTATATATATATATCCCCATTATATATATATGCCCATATTGAATTTAATGCTAATAACACATTCCAAAAAAGTTGGGACGGGGGAAACAAAAAGCTGGTAAAGTTGTGTAGTGCCAAAAAGACACCTGGTGGTTAATTGGCAACAAGTCAGTAACATGATTGGGTATAAGAAAGCATCCCAGAGAGTCTTTCAGAAATAAAGATGAGGAGGGGTTCACCACTCTGTGAAAGACTGCATGGGCAAATATTACAACAATTCAAGAATAACGCTTCTCAATGTAAAATAACAACAAACTTGGAGATTTTCTCAGAAATCTCTGTAAGCAAGGGACAAAGCCAAAAGCCAATACACGTTGGCCATGATCTTTGGGCCGTCAGACGGCACTTCATTAAACACAGACATGATTCTGTAGTGGAAAGCACTGCATGGGCTGAGAAACATTTCTGAAAACCGCTGTCTGTGAAAATAGTTAATCACTGAATCCACAAATGCAAAGATATAAAATATAAACAGGAAATATAAAAATATAAATAGGAACCAGTGACCTGCCAGCAGCCTAGATCTGTCACCTACTGAAAACATTTGGCACATAAAATTAAAAATAAGGCAAAGAATAAGGCAACTTGTAACTAATTCTATTAAAAGACTGGTTTACCAAGAGAGACGCTGGAGGACTTTCACCTGAAATGAGTTCATGAAGCCAGTCTGATTATAAAAATGATAACAGGACCAGATCAGAGCCAGAATTACTCTTTTAGTATTTTTACTTTATACTTAAGTACATTTGAAGGCAAATACTTTAGTACTTTTACTCAAGTTGAGGTCTAGAGTAAGGAACTTCTACTTTTACTGGAGGAATATTTTACCTTGGGGGTCTCTAATTTAACTCAAGTACATGATTTGTGTACTTTGTCCACCTCTGACAATAAGGCAATCATTTTCGCTTTAATCAAAGTTTTAAAATCTATGGGAATAACTGTCAGCTATATAATTATTTACATGTGTTTAAGTACTTTTTTGACAGTGACCCCATTTACCTCAAAATTATTTTGCATAAATTAGCATGTAAAAGGGGTGGTGTGGTGGGCAGCGCTTTCGCCTCACAGCAAGGAGGGCCTGGGTTCGATTCCCCGGCCAGGCGGTCCTCTCTGTGTGGAGTTTGCATGTTCTGCGTGTCTGCGTGTCTGCGTGGGTTTCCTCCGGGTTCTCCAGTTTCCTCCCACAGTCCAAAGACATGCCGTCAGGCCAATTGGACATGCTAAATTGCCCCTTGGTGTGAATGTGTGAGTGACTGTCTGTGTCTGTCTGTCTGTCTGCCTGCCCTGTGATGGACTGGCGACCTGTCCAGGGTGTATCCTGCCTTCCGCCCGAAGACTGCTGGGATAGGCTCCAGCACCTCCCCGTGACCCTGACGGAGAAGCAGTTTAAAAAATGGATGGATGGATAGCATGTAAAAGTGCAAGGGGCATGTCTCCTTCATGCCCTCTGAATTTGCACCAGTGATTGGACCCCTACTATCACCACGTTTGCATAGCTACTATTATAATTTTAATTAAGTGCCATCAAGATAATTCTGAATCCTGGTGACCGTATGGAGAGCATTTTTCCAAAATACTCTGTCTTCTGTTTGAGTGTTTGTAGGTTTCTGAATGGCTTGTTCACAATTCCTTGTACCCAAACATCTTGCTGTTGACCATCTTCACAGTGAACTGGCCCTTCTCAAAATGTTTAAAATATTATAGTTAAATTGTTTATCTGAGCAGTGAGTGACAGGTGAGGCTTGTATTGGTTAAGGACACATTTGCACTCTGTGCCATCCAAGGTATTCTTAAACATCTTCATTAGCACCAAGTTCAAAGGCAATTTTTCCTGTCCTGCTTTTTGTCCAGTTCATATCTATAAACAACACCTTAACAGCCTGGACACTATAAATGTTTGATTGTAGAAGTGATCCATTACATTTGAAATTTTTTCAAAGTCATTGAAAAACATATGCTGACTTCTTTCTTAAATTCCACTGCTTTTTCAAATATTCAGTGAACATCAGAAATTCCACCTTACATTCCACTGTAGCTACAATAACTTAATGTACTTTATACATTAACCTGCATTAGGGCAGAAACTTTTGTCCTCTCTAGTTCTTGTCGTACCTTAATCTACCAATAAAACTCCTCTCCTCCAGCAGATGTAGCTGACAGAGAATGTGTAGTGACCTTTGGAGAAAGCCTGACTCCCTAATGATCTCCTCATCACTCACACAGGAGAGAAACATTTCTATTCCTGAGCCAAGCGAGATAACAAGGCTGTGACTGGCGTCAGAGAGCAATACCTGTGGCTGAAATGCTGCGATTTTCTCTCTCAATCTTGCAGCGAGTCTACGGCCTCTGATTTTCTAAACAGCAGGCTGGGGCACCCTGATGGTTTTGACCTTTCCTGCACTTGATTGCTATGATACTCTGTAGGTACAGCTTATACAGGCCACTCAGGAACATAGTTTTGTAGCTTTTATCTGCAACAACACTGTAAACGTTATTTGTGAATCTGAAATGGGAAGATTCACACTTTGAGATTATTCGGATTCTGTAGATCTTTATTACCAGCACAGTTGGGTACACTGTGTGAGTTTTAAGTTGAGAGTTCTCTAATGATCAAAACCCCAAGATCATTATGTCCTTTGTAATACAGAAGTTTACTTCATCTAGTGCTTTATAACAGGCACTGGGAATTCCTAAGGCAGATTCAAATTACATTACTTGCCCAGCTTATTTTTCACCCACTGTAGGTCATTAAGGAGGAAATACCAAGGTTTACATTTCCCAACCTGCAGATATATGCGTCATTGCCTGTAGTGTGCACTGGCCTCTGAGAGAGAGGCTTGAAGCAAGAGACCCAGATCTCAGATCTCAGCACTGACTTACTGTGCTGACTCACGGAGGTGTCTTTTCATCCATCAGTTCATTTCTGTGAGCTGTAAACCTCAGTGCTAGCAGAGGTAAAAGAGCAGAGAGTTTCAGACAAAAGCACCCCAGAACACTTAATCCTCAAAAGTAGGAGAACTACTTTGCTTTAAAGTTGTTATTAAATGTGAAAAATCTATGTGTATGTATTATACATTCTAAAATGTATCTGCAGTGAATGTCAGTGTACATGATATCTTAGCAATGAAATTTTGAATGATGAAAAAATTTGTACATATACACAATATATATCAACATATGTCCTGGCACCAAAGTCCACATAGAAAAAATGAGTGCATATCCCTCATTTTCAAAATCTATGTGTATATATATCAAGGCATATGAACTCTTAGCATCGAAATTCCAAACAAAGCTTTCTAAGAAGTAGAAAAAAACCTAGTTTACTTTTAATGCAAGTCAGTGGAACCAGACCTTTTTCCAAGTCATTGATAATTTTTTGTTCTATTCTTCTTCTTCTCATGAAATCTTCTTCTCTGACAGCAGCAATATATACATGTATTTATATATATATATATATATATATATATATATATATGGCTGTCAGAAGAAAACCTCCATTTCTGCATTTTCAATGTTTCATATGTTTAAAAATCAGAATCAAGCAAAATATATGTATGTATGTATATTCCCTCCTATTTATATAATGTGTACAATATATATAATGGAAGCAAATGATGGTGAGGTTATTTTTTTGTCTCTTGTTCTCTAAAGTCATCACCTAAATTCAGTGAACTATAAACCAAACAAAACAGGCATAGTCAGAACAAAAGGTACACCATTCATCAAGATAAAAACAGTATGAATGTACCTTTGAAAGTACAACAGCAGTTTAAAGGTACCTTCAACATGTATAAATCTTGCTTATCTCCGCACATGCGTCCGCCTCGTTGACGCTCCACAATGTTACAGAAAGACCAACTGACCGAGGACGCAGCGAGAAAGCAAGACTCCGGCATGTGGTTGTTCCATTGGCATGAAACTCCGGCTGCTTCTGTTCAGCCCAAGTTAACTATGTCTCAACACAACTAAGCCAGAGACAGCAAATCCCCTGGCGTTGAGGGTACACCAGCATCTCGTCGTTCCCGAAAAAAGGCAAAGGACAATCCCGCCTGGTATTATGATGATGAGAGCTCAGGTAAGCGCCTTGGGTCCACCCGTCTTGAGCAAGGCTGCAGGGAGGAGCGACCTGTAGCGCAAGACCCAGTGAGATTTAAGGAACATTCAGATAACCCTGTCTACAGCACTCGGCTTGCTCTTAAATGTCACTGCGAGCTTCCCATAGCTCGGATGAGCCTTGGGAGTGGCCGATAGGGTCTCCCTACTGTTGCGTCTGTGCTATGTTGTGTTCTTGTGTTCCTCGTCCTGCTGTGCCTTCGGTTGTCCCTCGTTCTGTGTCATTATCTGTTGTTCCTCCTCGTCCTCCCTCCCGGCCCTTGTTTTGTCTTCGTTCTGTTCGTGTTTCCTCTGTTCCCTGTTCTGCATCGGTTTCCTCTCCTGCTCCTGTTTCTGATTCAGTGCCTGTGCCTTTGGCTCCTGTTCCTGTGCCTTTGGCTCCTGTTCCATGTTCTGTGTGTTTCTCTGTTCCTGTTTCTGCCCTGTTTCCTGTGCCTGTGCCTTCTTCTGTTCCTCGTGTCCCGTGTCCTGTCCCTACTCTTTTTGCCCCAGCTCCTGTCCCTGTTTAGTTCTGTCCCTGTTTTTGGTCCCTTGTGTCTGTGTTTTGCTTCTGAGCCGTGTGCCTTGTGCGGGGGCACTGTCACGATTGGCCCCTCCCAGTCTTCCATGTGCATTTGTTTACCTGTCCATGTGCTTCTTTGTTTTGTTTCTTCCCGGTTCTTCACCCTTGTTTTCAGACCCCGCCCATGATTGTTCCCACCTGTTTACCACCTGTGTCTTGTGAACCCTCGTTATCCCTGTGGTATTTAAGCCCTGTGTTTCTCCCTAGTTTTTGGCTGGTTTTTGTTTGTGTTGTTTGGTGTTTGGATTGTTTGAAGTGTATTGTTTGTGCTGATTGTATTGTTTGGTATTGTTTGTTGTTTGTTTACCCTGTGTTCAGTTGTGTCATATCTTTTCCCCATTCCATCCGTGTTGGCTCTATGACCTTGGACTGTTCTGACCCCGAATCTGGATTTGCCCCAAATTAATCTCGCTTATCGCTCCACAACATTACACTAAGTCGTGACCACGCCTTAATTATTTCATTCCCACACCTTACTAAGTTGTGGCCATGCATTAGGATCCCGTTTCCATACCTTAATAAGGTGTGGTCACACATTTTTTTTATTTATGTGGGATGTCACCAGCAGGGCTCCGGACTTTGGGATGATTCAAAAAGATTTATCCAATTTCAAAGCACCATATGTTTACAAATGTGAGGCACCTAGGAACCAATCACATACCAACTGAAAGAGGGGGTCATAGAGGTTCTGACCATCACCAGAAGCTGGATCCCTTCAGTCAGTGAGGAGACGGTGACCCGTGAGCAGAAAGTGTTTTGCGTTCTCCACTTCAATTCGAGTGAATCTGTCATAACTGTGCAACGTGATGTGTTGTGGGACTAACTGCTCAGAGCATTCGTCATTGGTCTCACAACACTGGATGATCTCCGAACAATGAAAGAGCCACAGTGACACCCGACATGTTTAATGGTGTATGAGATGAATTTGACTGTGGGGTTGATGTACAGCTGGAGGAGGTTCATATTGAGCACTTGTAAAATTACATAATATACGTTATGCTTATTTAAACCATTTACAGTTTACTGCATTGTTCTGTAATGATTTACAAGTGAAATAAATCATTTTGAAAATAGAATAAATCTTTTTGAATCACCCTGTATTATTTTACTTTGTTTGAATCCAATTATTCATTTGAACAGTTAAACCGCTTGTTACTATATAAGGTAATCTTATGTTGAATCTACTAAACTGGGGTGTTCAATCCTGGAGATTTACCCTCCTGCAGACTTCAGATCCAACACGCCAGGCTTTAATATTCAGATGCCCCTGAAGGCTTTCGTTATCTGAATCAGGTTTGGTAGAATAGGGTTGGAGCTAAACTCTGCAGGGTGGTAGATGTCCAGGATCAGGACTGAGCACCCTGGACTAAACATTATTTATATAGTACTTATTGTTTCAGCTAGAAAAGCATCAGTGACGGAGATAAAGTGTTCCTGTGCAGTTTGTCCATCAAATGAATTTGTGCAGTGGCTCAGACAGCCAGCATCAAACAAGTGCATGATTCTCCATCTATACTTTCCACCCAGTAAGAATCTTACACTTTTCCATTTTTCACTAAAACATTTCCCTTCAACTTTCCATGTGTTGAAAACAATGAGATTGAAAACTGTAGCCAGACGAAAGGAGAAACTAGATGGGTACATTAAACCATTTGTAGCTGTCAGCTCCATAGTTTCATGTGTTTGGAAGCAATTCCCTCACAGCTGAATTCATAAAATAACAGTTTTATTTTTCCTCAAGGTTACTCTGCAGATGATCGATTTGCTGAAGTGCCTTGTCGATTTTATGCTTCAGTTGCCTTTTATTTTGGTGGGCTCAGAACAGTTCCCCTGTTGATGTGTAGATGGTGGGATGAGTCTTAGAATTTAACCTACAGTATCCTTCAGGTGAAGATACTGGAGATTTGTTCACGTGGCTCATTTTCTTCACTTTAGAATTGGGACAGAACACATACCGTTAGAAATCAAGGTTCTATGCAGGTCCATTTTTCATTCATGAAGGTATGTAATGTAAATGTACCCTCAAAGGAACAATAGTGGTTTTAAGGTCCAACTGTGTACCTTAAATACTTTTTTTTTCAGATGAAAAGTTCATATTTGTATTATTTTCAGAACTTTATGTATTAAAACAGAAAAATAAAATAAAAACCCTGAAGACGAGATGGGCTGTGTAGTCAATACACACAATAAGGTACATAGTTGGACCTTAAAGCCATTGTTGTACCTTTTGAATGTACATTTGCATTGTTTGTACCTTGCTGAATGGGAAATGTACCTGCACAGTGTACATTCAAACTATATACACATAAACATTCACCTTTTGCCAAAATTTGCTATTTCTAACAATAAATATGTCATGTGCATTATGCAGATTTGAAGAGTTGTTAACTTTGGCAGAAAGAAAGGTAAGCAGTTCTACTGCCTAAAGACATTTCTGAAGAATCCCACCTCTCAGAAGCAGTTCACTATGTTTTATTCAGATCATCTATAAAAGTTTTAGTGAGAATTTTATTTTGATTGGCATCCCAAGGACAAATCAGGTGTTTACTCTGGTTTACAAAACTCAGGAATCTACAGCAGCAAAGTGATCTGATCTGTAAGATCTTTTATTCTTATGTAATAATCTACAGTAACTAAAAATCAGAGTTTTGTTAAGCATGCATGGTTTTCTGGCTTAGTTAGCTGAAAATTAGTCAGCTTCATTTTCTCATGTATGATTTCTTTCTTCAATAGTTTTTGAATGATGGGTGCAAAATATTAATGTGTATAATTATCATTATTTGTGACAATCAACTCAGTTTTTGATTTAAATGAATACCTTTGTAAACTCATATTCTAGATTGATTTGTGTTGATTTGAGTGATTTGCTGTAACCACTGAGAGCCAAGGGAGTATTTACAAATGAAGGTCTGCAAAGACCAAGCATGACACACCAAATGTAAAACCTTATAAACCAGCATAGTCCTTTTAGCAGACAGACAACAAATGATGGGCTATCAAAGTTTACAGAATAATCTCTATGATTTCAGAGATATTGTCAGTTCAACAATCTTTGTTTATTGTTGATGTGGCATCTTAAAAGATTTATCTTTTGACTTTGGTACAAAAAGCAACAGATATTGGGCAAAAAGGCAGTCTTAGGGGAGCCGTACAGTGCTAAGCTATGTTTTATTTGCATGTTGAACTCTAAATCGGATCAAATATAAGTCACTTATAATTTATCACTCTGTATCTTGAAAAAATCTTGTTGAAATTAATTTCTTAAGTTTTTATTAAAAAATATAACTTTAAAAAGATCCATAAGTAACCAAAAGCATAATCAGCAACCTTGCCAACCCGGTTTATTTCACAACACATTTCAGAGCAGGAAGTGAGATTTCTCATGGCCCCATGGTGAGCAGTTCGTTCCACTGTTTTGAAGTAAATGTGTCCCAAACTCTGAAAATAAAGGTGCTTCATTAAGAACAGTCATTACTGAAACCTACTTCTGTAATTGAGAAAACTTTGTGTTTTAACCCCTTAAAATCCCAGGGTTATTATGTACTACGTTTTATTATTTACTAACTACAGGGACCTCAGTGCAAGCTGGCTGACCTATTCTTAGGTTACAGAAGCATGTAATAAAACTTTGCACCTGCTGCTAGGCCCCGGCTATTTCAGGGGTTCATTAAAAAAGGATTTTCTGTGTACAACTGCTCAAAGTTGTGTTTGCTAGTCATGTGCTGGCTTGCAGTTTTGAGTTATGCTCAAAATCAGCTAAAATTGCCGCTCAAAGTAAAATGCCAGTTAAAAGTCCAAAACGTGTTTTCAGCTCTGGCTTCGTATCAGCTAAGAAGAATGATTCATATACTGTAAAAAAACTGAAAAGGTCAGAGATTGATTCCAAAAGTCTTCAGATTTGAAATATTTGCTGTGAAAAAAATACTGTTGCTCTGCTCTGTACTTTGCTTCATTTTAACCTCTTAACCCCTTAGGGTCTGTATGTGGGTTCACACTTCAGTTCTTTAGTAACTTTGAATTTCATAACCATATAACATTCACGCTACTATGTAATGGTAGAAGTTGTTTAAGAAT